>NC_049214.1:29418788-29718788 GCF_013347855.1 Anguilla anguilla
CGTCCCGCCCCGTCCCGCTCCGCCCCTGCGTCCGAGGCTGAGCGGCGTGATCAGGTCCCGCTGCCCTGCTCCTCGCCCCGGGGGGGGGAACGCGGACGCTTTCTCACGCGACGCGGGACACGGGACGTAAGAAATAAAACCGTAAAACCACCGCCCCAGGGCCGCGCGGGCCCCCCGGCGTCTGTGCAGCCGAGGTCGGGAGCGATCGGACGCGTGTTCCCCGCTCATCGACCGCGCGCCGCCCCGATCCGCGCTCTCGTGCGCCCGCTTGGTCAGAACTACGGGAGGGATTCTCTGCGGGCTTTTCGGGGAAAACCGACCTTCTTTCCTCTTTGAGTCTTATCGCCGGTTCAGTCTCTCCAGGGTTTTCTGTGAGGGAGCGTGCGTATGTGAGCGTGCGTATGTGAGCGTGCGTATGTGAGCGTGCGTATGTGAGCGTGCCTGCTGTTCATTAGGAGGAGAGTTACTGATGTGGGACAGACTGGGTGTGACTGTGTGTGAGAGACTGTGTGGCTGTATGAGAGACTGTGTGTTAGAGACTTCATGGGACTGTGTGACTGTATGAGAGACTGTGTGGCTGTGTGTGAGAGACTGCATGAGACTGTGTGACTGTGTTAGAGACTGTGTGACTCTGTTTGAGAGACTGTGTGACTGTTTGAAAGACTGTGTGACTGTGTGTGAGAGACTGCATGAGACTGTGTGACTGTGTTTGAAAGACTGTGTGACTGTGTGCGAGAGACTGCATGAGACTGTGTGACTGTTTGAAAGACTGTGTGACTGTGTGTGAGAAGCTGCATGAGACCGTGTGAAGCTGGGGAGTTACTCTAAATTTAAGCCCGATTTGGCAGCCAGTTGGGACCAGGCGCAGTCTGTGGTAGTCCAGGGTAGTCCTGGGTATTCATGCTGCGCAGTTGCAGCTGTAATTGTTACGTGTGTGGGAGCGCAAGACTCAAATCTCTCTCATACGATCTCAGTTGGAAACGCCCTGATTGAATCATGTTTCACTTTATTGGGGCTTGTCTGCATAATCCTGTGCTTTTGCGTTCAACAGATGCTCAAATCACAACAGGAATTCTCAGTAGCCAATGAAAATTGAATTTGTGACCGAGGAAGGAAGAAAAATTACAAAGTAAACACACGATGCAACGTACGCGATGGCTGAGCCGAATAAACGTTTTCTAAAAGTGAGGAGCAACTTGAGGAAGTCGACCACCCTCATCATATGTGTACGCATCAATTAAGACAGAAGATCAGCTGACGTCAGTTGTTAAATGTGCGCTGCTCAATCTTTTCACTGTTGATTATTGTTGGAAAAATCTTTTAATATGTCCCCAGTTTCAGATACATTGCTCTGTTTACTCCACTGTCAACACTTCCATCTTCTACGCTGATCCTAATCTGTGCCTCAGGCTGCTCCCCCCCCCATCCCCCACCCCCTTTAGTTCCCCTCGTCCTCACTGACCCCGTCCCCCCTCGCAGCCCCTCCTGCGGGAAAGAAACCCGCCCCCTCCAGAGTCGGCAGGGTAATCCGACACCAGCACGGGTAAGACGTGACAGACATGTGCTTCTGCTCTGCTAACATACAACCCAGAGACGTGTGCCTCTGCACTGCTAGGATACAACCCAGAGACGTGTGCTTCTGCACTGCTAGCATACAACCCAGAGACGTGTGCTTCTGCTCTGCTAACATACAACCCAGAGATGTGTGCTTCTGCTCTGCTAACATACAACCCAGAGACGTGTGCTTCTGCTCTAACATACAACCCAGAGACGTGTGCTTCTGCTCTGCTAACATACAACCCAGAGACGTGTGCTTCTGCGCTGCTAGCATACAACCCAGAGACGTGTGCTTCTGCTCTGCTAGCATACAACCCAGAGACGTGTGCTTCTGCTCTGCTAACATACAACCCAGAGACGTGTGCTTCTGCACTGCTAGCATACAACCCAGAGTCGTGTGCTTTTGTGTGGCTGACATACAACCCAGAGACGTGTGCTTCTGCTCTGCTAACATACAACCCAGAGACGTGTGCTTCTGCTCTGCTAACATACAACCCAGAGACGTGTGCTTCTGCTCTGCTAACATACAACCCAGAGATGTGTGCTTCTGCTCTGCTAGCATACAACCCAGAGACGTGTGCTTCTGCTCTGCTAACATACAACCCAGAGACGTGTGCTTCTGCTCTGCTAGCATACAACCCAGAGACGTGTGCTTCTGCTCTGCTAGCATACAACCCAGAGACGTGTGCTTCTGCACTGCTAGCATACAACCCAGAGACGTGTGCTTCTGCACTGCTAGCATACAACCCAGAGACGTGTGCTTCTGCTCTAACATACAACCCAGAGACGTGTGCTTCTGCACTGCTAGCATACAACCCAGAGACGTGTACTTTTGTGTGGCTGACATATGACAGACAGATGTGTGCTTTGTGTGGCAAACATGCAACAGACAGACTTGTGATATGTGTGATGGTGCATTACTGCAGCATTGGTGCAGATTGGCTGTTAAAGGCAAGTTAAAAGCCTGGGATGCCTTCTCACTGATCTCAGGTCAGCACTGCGCACTTCAGCTGATGTATGGCCTAGCTTTATTACACCTGGCCCTCTTGAGCTCAGGTCAGTGTGGTTCAGGAAATTGCAAAGAAAAGTGTACAGTAACCTCATCTGTCTTTCACCTGGAAGTGTTCCATGTGGGTGATCACCATGGAAACAAGACCCGTCTGCCAACCAGGTGCCAAAGGGTTGCTGGAAAGAAAAAAGAAAAGAAAAAAGCTCTTTCTGTGATGTCATAGAAGTTGATTCTTTCTCTCTCGCTGCTGATGAGGAGTGATGTCAGGTCTGTGGTCATTTCACCTGTATTTATCAGCTACACGTACTGTAGATTAGTAAGAGGTGGGATTTCAGACACCATAAACTCTCCTGGGACAGCTGGTGACACCTTGTGAACCTTTTCTCTTTCTCATTGTTTCTCTGACTTCTATTTTTTGTCCCCCTCCCCCTTACTTCCCTCTATCTTTCTGAAGCAATAAAAGGAAACTATTTTCTTTTTTAAACATTTTTAACCACAGTTCATGGTTCGCAGATGAGTCCTCCTGGTTAGCGTTGGAGGGCATGTTTTTTCCAGTGTGTGGCCAGGTGTGATATGTGCAGTATTTGGGAATGGGATGGGCAGCTGTGGTGATGTGGTTTTGTGTGTTTGTGGGTAAATAATGCTGCTCCTCTCTCCATACAGACATTAGTAATTATGCGAGTGAGAACTTCAAAGAGTTGACAGAGAGACTCTCCAGAAAATTTCATACAGTAGCACAGCGACGCACATGCGCACACACACGCATGCCAAGACAAATATGCACGCACACTCACCTGCGGCGCACACACATTGGTGCACACAGAAATGCAGATTTGTACGCTGACATGCTCGCATTAGAGGTCTGTACAGCTGAAGGTATGCTGTGATCGTGTCCGATGTTGGGCCTGTGTTCAGCTCTCTGACATTGGGTCAGATTGGGTATGGGCCTGTTAGACTTTTCTCTGGCAGTTTTCCTGTGGGGAAAAAAATGATTTTCTATTGTGCTGTATGGTGTTGTTGGCTTGTTATTTGAGCAGTTCATATTCGGGCTTCATATCTGGCCAGGGCTTGTCGGGCTGGTACAGGTCGGGCCGTAAAGATGTTGGGCTTAGGCGAGCTCGGTCCTCAATTCTAGCCCAAACCAGACCTCTGGTCACATGCACACGCACACACAGTAATATGCACGTGCTCACACATGCACACATACACGCGTACGTGCCAGCACCCATCTCATAGATGCACACACGCACACACGCATACACACACACGCATACACACACACCCGTGTCTAATATCTGTGTGTATAACACCCCTGTGTCCTCTGTCTGTCTTCGTACATTAGCCCTGACTTTTTCAGACAGGAGCGCTTCCAGAATAGTTTCTGCTAGAATGCGACATCATCGACATCACAAATTTGACTGGGGAGCGTTTCTTTCCTCAAACATCCTGATGTGCTCCCAGGTCACGTAAGCGCGAGGGGCACCGAATGAGGTACGGGGCACAGAAGCTTCCCTGTGCACCGAATCTCAAATTTCACGGTCCACATTACTGAACACCCTCTCGCTGTTTCGGACATATTGCTCACGATGTCATTTGGTGTTCTCCCCTAACGGGCGAAGAGACCGGCGCTCGCTGTTTAGACGGATTTTTTTGCGGCCGCGCTCATTTGCATAATTCCGCTTAACAAGCGCCCTGCTAAATCTGCGATCTGCACGCCCGCGCTCTCTCTCTCTCTCTCTCGCTCTCTCTCTCGCGCGGCGCGCGTTAATTTCCGGGCCGGCAGCCGTTCCCTGATTCGCCCCCCCGCAGCGCGTCGGAAATTTACGCCCGTGGCGAGGGCTTGTTTTTCCCCCCCGACTGTCCGCTTGATCCCGGGCCGCTGGAGGAAGGCGAACGCGCGCGGCGTGAGGCGAGGACGACACAGCCTATCAGACGCATTACGCGGCTTTGTGCTTCTCTACCAGAGTCCTGATTCACATTTACATTTAGGAGACGTTTAGCCGATGCGCTTGTCCAGAGAAGCTTCCACGGCGTACTCTGGTACAATCCCCTTTTACATCTGTATATTAACCGGTGATGGTAACCAGGCTTGTAACTCAAGAGTTTAAGTCCACATTGGGAATTAAAGAGCGCTGCCATTGCACCCTTAGGCTCCTTGCTTGAGCAGTGGCAAGGACCTCAAAGCTGCAGCGGCAGTGCCTCATCTGGGAATCAAACCTGCAACCTCTGAGTTACAAACCTAGTTCTCTAACCATTATACCTACGTTCTGAGCCAGTACACTCAGACCATGCTTGAGTAGCGTTGGAAGCTGTGATGTCTGAAGACTGATTTCCCCACATAGATTTTTTTCTTTTAACCCTTTGAAGAGTAGGTTTTTTTGGAATGTGTTTTTTTTTTTTTTCTTCAAAATTTTAAGTAAATGTTCTAAACTCTAATGTTCTATACTCTAAAACAATGTTCAGTTAAGAGCATTCTAATCACATGTTTATGATCTGGCACCTTTAAAAGGATGTTTGAAAAAAATGTATAAAAACTTATGTAATAAAAAAGGTGAACTGTCTCTTTAAAGGGTTAAAACTGTTGGGTCGTGCACTCTGTGTGAAGCGGGGGCCTGCGTTCCTTCAGAGAGCTGCACAGTAAATGAGAGGGCTCTCCCCTCTCCCTCTGTTCTTCATAATGAGCGGTTGTGCAGATCTGGGTAAGTGATATTGGGACACGTCTGGCTGCTCCTCCCTTCCTTCCTGCGCGTCCCCACTTTGCTGCCGTGACCTCATCAGACCCTCACCGGGAGACACGGGATCGGCCCGCCGCCCCCCAACCTTGTTTATGACCGGCGTAGGTCAGCAAGCGGCAAAGGAAGGGAACGAGGGGGTGGGGGGGGGTGCGGGGGGTTTGGGACGGGGGTCGGGGGGAATGCGCTGCGTAAGCCGAAGGGAGGGCGCGTCCCGAATGGAAAGATGCCGACGTGTTCCTGGCGGTTTGTGTTTTGGGGGGGGGGGGGGAGGAGGAGGGGGATGGGGGCTGGAGCTCTGATGCAATCCTCACTGCTCTTCCTGCAGGTGCTGAGCACCGGGGGTCATAATGTGACCTGACAGATCTGGAGCAAAGAGAGACAGAGAGACAGAGAAAGAGGGGGGGAGAGAGAGAGATAGGGGGGAAAGAGAGAGAGAGGGAGGGGGAACACTGAGAGAAGGATGAGAGAAAGAGAGAGAGATAGGCGGACATGGAGAGAAGGATAAGAAGTAGAAGGAAAGGAGGCAGATTGAAAGAGATTGAGTGAGAGAGAAGAGAGATATAGAGTCTGGAGGATAGGAGAGAGAGAGGGAGAGAGATGTAGTTAGGGGGATGAGAGAGAAAAGGAGCGAGACAGAGGGAGATGGGTTGAGGGGGAAGATAGATAGAGAGAGATAAATGTGATGGGAGGGAGGCAGAGGAAGAGAGAGATAGATATTGGGGTGAGGGGAGAGAGAAATACTGAGATAGGCAAAGGGAAAGAGTGCAGGAGAGAAATGGATGTCAGGAGAGAGAGCATGAGAGAGTGCATGTTAGAAAAATGGAGTTCAACAGAGAAATAGAGTTGAAGAATAAAGGGATGAAATGTACGTTGGAGGGGGACAGGGTAGGTGAGAGAGGGTGATGTTTAATAAGAGGACAAGGACAGGAAGGAGGTGGAGAGGAAGACAGGGTGAAGGAAGAGGGAGGGAGGGAAAGCGGGATATGACAGAAAAACAGAAAGGGGGATGGGATGATGGTGAAACAGAGAGAGGGAGGGGAAGGGAAAACTGCACAAGAAAACTGGGGGAACGTTTTTTATTTAGATTTAAAAAAATAAAATAAAGATATTGACCTTGCAGAGTGGTGGTCGTTGGCCGCAGAGTCCGGCACGCGATGTGCACTCCTGTCTCCTGGGCCATATGGCAGCTCCTCTCCCAGGAAGAGCCGCCCCTTCTGTCCTCTCCTATCTGAGCAACGCTAGGGTTAATCCCAGCACGGTCTGTCACACACACACACGCACACACACACACACACGCACGCACGCACGCGCACACACACTCACGCACACACACACACACATACACACACACACGCACGTACGCACACACGCACACACACATGCATGCACACGCACGCACACACACGCAAACACACATACGCACACACACACACACGGTCGCGCTGGCCATGCAAGATGAGTCACTCCCACCCGAGTCGTTTCAGCAGCACGCGCCGGAAGGTGAGGCCTGATCGGTGTGGCCGTGTGACGCACCGACGCGGTGGGGGGAGGGGGGGGGGGTCGCAGCAGAACCGCGGTGCCGGCCGTTTGCCCTGAATGTGGAGATTGGGCGCGGCGTGAGCGCGGAGGCGAGCCGGCTCCAGGACCCAGCTGGGGCCGCGGGCCTTCTGGCCGTCTGGGGCCCGCTGGAGCCGCACGCCGGAGCCCCACACCGCGCCGCGACGCTGACTTGCCCGCCAGACGCGGCGTATCCGGGGCCGCTTACACAAGCGGTGTTTTACACGCTCTACAAAGCGCGTCCACAGCTGAGACTTCTCACATTTAACACATTCTGTACATTTAATTTACTGCTCATGTTTCACACGTTTTACACTCTGTCCGGTTCTGATGTTTTAGACCAGGGATACTCCAATCTGGCCCTCATGGCCAGTCTTACTGCTGGTTTTCATTCTTCCCCTCTAATCAGGACTGATTTAAACCTGGGATATCAGGTGAGTTAAACCTCTGGCCAAACAGTGGCATTGATCGATCAATCAACTATGGTATAAAAGAAAACTGACACAACTACTGGGCTCAAGCACTACTTGAGGGCTGTATTTGAGTATCCCTGTTTTACACTTTTTACATGCTATACTTTGCTCCTGCCCATTTACTCTTGCTGTATTAACGTCTGCTTTACAGGTCTGAGACATTTCACTGTATTACACACTGATCATCAGATTTAATGCACTGTACACATTGTGTCCATTATGATCCTTACTTGTTTTATACACTTTAGCCACAACTGATGTTTTATTCAGCTACAGTACGCACTGGTTCCACACCTTACACTGTAGCCGTGTTACAGATTTTACACATGGCGTCAGCAGCTCAGACAGATGCTCTTGAGCTGGAGGGAGTGGGAGGGCTGTCTGCGCAGATGGTCCTGAGCTGGAGGGAGTGGAGAGCTGTCTGCGCAGATGGTCTTGGGCTGCAGAGAGATTCTGCTTTTCACTGAACAGGAACAGGAAGTGCAGGGACAGGAAGCAGAAGTGATCGTGGCAGCATAGAATGTGAGAGTTGGAAATGTGTTTGCACTTTGCATGACTACACTCACGGTCTGGCGAGAGCAAGGGAAAGAACGAGAGGGGGAGGCAGAGAGCGAAAGACATAGAGAGAGACAGACAGGGGGGTGGAAGAGAGACAGAGAGAGAGAGAGAGGGGGGCGGGAGAGAGACAGACAGAGAGAGGGTGGGAGAAAGATGCTTGTGCTCCTCTGACTGAAGCCTGTCATTAAGATTTTGGCAAGTACAGAATAAAATTGGCCTGGATATCTCATCTCTAGGGCAAAGAAACGGGAAACACTCACACACACACACACACACACACACAGAAAATGTCAGCTACAATAAAAAACTACTGAACTGCTAAATATGGAGGGGCACCCCAGAGAGAGAGAGGGAGGGAGAAAGAGTGTGTGTGTGTGTGGATGTGGTGTGTGTGTGTGTGTGTGTGCGTGCATGTGTGTGTGTTGGAATGTTTAATATGTTTCCATAAAGCCTGTGCTAGTTGGGGCATGTCTGGCGACAGAGAGTCCAAACATCTTCCACTGAGGATTTAAATACATGGTCTTTATCTGTACACCCACACATTCAACACTGAACATTCTCTTTCTCTCTCTCACGCACAAACACACACACACACACACCCGCATGCGCGCACACACACACACCATACACCCAACCACACGCTGGCACACAACACACACACACACACATCCTTTATCCCTCACTTTCTGCCATGTCCATTGCCATGCCAGACACACATGGTAGAGTTATGATGATCGTAATCTTACAGAATTAATATGTGCTGGGGCAGTCAGGGAAGATGGTGCACCTTCGCTTTATAAGAGCAGCAGGCTCAGTGGGGGCGGTCCCAGGCTTCTCAGTGGGGGGGAGGATATCACAGACAGTGCTTACTTCATTAAAATGTGAGCTTGATGCTCAAGGGATTTTTATTCTTCCTCTTACAAAAATAGGCTATCCATGGCTGCTATTTGAAGTGCATAGCAACCAAACGCAGAGAGAAAAGCAACTTTTATCTTTTATGCTCTTTCTTTCTGAGCAGTTTCAACTGTATTGGTAACATAAAGGCCAGTAAATCAAGACTGTATGGCTATTGCGTGTGTGTGGGTTTAGGTTTTCTCATTATAAGCACTGGATCTGCGGCTATTGAGTTTTTGTGTGTAACTGTCACTGTTATATAGTGTGGAGCGCTTCAGATCCTGTTCCTGAAACAGCTCATACTCCAGGACTCAGCTGGTGTCATTACCTGAGGAGTATGCCCATAAGCGCTGGATGAATCCATGTGTACAGAGCAATCTCCCTGTGCTCGGGTGCTCCCTCTGCTGGCAAAATTTGTCGAACAAAATGTATACAAAATACCCTTTAATAAAAGCTGAGAATGTGCACTTTAACCACATTTGAATTGTTTCATTGCAAATCTAGAATCATGATATCCAGAGCCCATTCTGGAGCTCACTGAGTGTGTGTGTGTGTGTGTGTGTGTTTGTGTTTGTGTTCATGTCATTGTGTATGTGTGTGTGTATGTGTTTGTGTTTGTGTTCATGTCATTGTGTATGTGTGTGTGTGTATGTTTGTATTGTTCAGTGATTAAACAGTGTCTCAGCGGGATGCACTGTGGCCTTGGGGCGGGGCCCAGTGGAGTAGCTGGAATGGCTGTGTTGAATAATTAGTGACGTTTTTACAGAGATGCTCGGCACACACTTGTGCTTTCTCTCACACACAAACACGTGTTAAGAGAAGGCGAGAGAGTGAGTAATAATGTAGGAAAGAGAGAGAGAGAGAGAGAGACTTGGCTGTCTGTGTTGCCAGTCAGACCTTTTTGCAGTAACTCCCCCGGAGTTGGTCTATTTAAATACACAGGGCGGGAGGCTGAACTAATCTCTTCCTGGAAATTCACACGTTTTCCGTTAAAAAGCCAGTCGGAGGCTCGGGCTGTTCCGCGATGCCCCCGTGCCCCCCCCCCCCCCCCAGGGGGCTGCCCGTCGGGCGCCTGGCTGTCTGTGTTGGGCCTCGCGGGCTGTGTGTGTGGAGCGGCCGGCGCTACTGATCAATGTGGACGACCGGCCTTCGCTTCCGTCGTCCGTTCGCCCGCTGGGTCCCGGTCGCTTCCGTTAGCCTCCTGCCCGTCGCTGGGCCAGACCGCGGGTGTCGGGGGCGGGGCCGGTGTGGGCGTATTGCGGTGCTAATGACCTCTGTGCCACAACCTTGGATATTCCTGCTTCTTAAAATAAAATTGTGACATTTCATATGTGTCATCAGCACCAGGACTTCACCTCACGAAGAGACACAAGTTTGATTGCGGTTGGATCGAATTTGTTCTGGAAGAATTTGTTTGGATGTTTGGATAATGGCGGGTAGTGAAAAAATGAAGTTCTCAAAAGGTGAAAGAACGGATAAAAAAGAAGTAGGGTCAGAGAGGCAAAAAGTGATTTTATTGATTTTTTTGGAGGGGCAAAAGCTGATGATTGCTTAAAAGCGTGCAAAAATCGAAGCAAGTACAGGATGCAGTGACTTGGCTTCTCTCAGCCTCAGTATTCTCCAGACATCACTGTTCAGTCAGTCTGTAAAATATGCCCATTCTGCACCGTTGGGGCCACTCTGTCCTGCTTACAGTGCTACTGTCCTGTAGACCTGTCAGACTTCCACAGCATCTCCTTTCTTTCTCCCTCTCTCTTTTATGTGTGTGTGTGTGTGTGCCTGTGTGTTTGTGTTTGTGTGTGTGTCTGTGTCTGTGTCTGTGTCTGTGTTTGTGTGTGTGTGTGTGTGTTTGTTTTTGTGTTTGCATGTGTGTGTGTGTGTGTGCCTGTGTGTTTGTGTTTGTGTGTGTGTGTGTCTGTGTCTGTGTTTGTATTTGTGTGTGTGTGTGTGTGTGTTTGTTTTTGTGTTTGCATGTGTGTGTGTGTGTGTGTTTGTGTTTCTTGTTTGTGTAATTTTGTGTGTGTTGGTGGGTCAGAGGTGGGATCATTAAGGTATAGAAGGAAGGAAGGAGGGAGTATTGTTAAAAACTGGACAGGAAACGGAGGAACACCCCTCCCCCCAGTGCCCTGGTCATCACCGGACCTTGAACCATCCATGACCCCAGGGTCATGAACTCTATGATCACATGTCCTGGCTGACCTTGGAGTGGGACTTGTGGGGGTTGGGTGCTAAAAACAAACTGAAAACCAAGAACTATATCCTCCAGGCACTCCTATTCTGGATGGTTTTATTGCTGCTGCTATGTATATGAGTTCACACAGTGGCCCGCTTTGCCACTCTGGATACTGTAGTTGGGCAGATGCTGCACACGTCTTGCTAACACACTTATTCAGTACGTGTGGTTCAGACTGTGTGCTATTTACTCTTTATTTAGACTCTGTTAGTGTCTCTCCCCCATCTTGAAACTCCCCCTCTTTTGGTTACAAAGTGTGTCAGTTAATTCTTAGTTGGGGGTGTAGAATTAAAAGTAATGTGACAGAGGCGGTATTAAGTTTTTTTTGGGAGGGGGGATTAGAGACCTTCGCTCTGGAACCATTGCTACACTGTTAAGAAGCTAGCCTGACACTGCGTGCATGTGTGCGTGCGTTCGTTCGTGTGTGTGTGTGTGAGCATGTGTGTATACTGTACATGTGCTTGTGAGTGAGTGTGTGTGTGTGAGAGAGAGAGACAGAGAGAGAGAGGGAGGGGGAGAGAGAGAGAGGGAGAGGGAGAGAGAGGGTGGGGGAGAGAGAGAGAGAGAAAGAGAGGGAGCATGTATGTGTATGTGTGTCTGTGAGAGGGCTTTGGATTAGCTGGGGACAGTAATGTGCTGTTTTTAGAGGGGCCCATGGGGAGGCTTCAGTGAAAGGGGTGCGCTGTAGCCCTAGTGCTGTAGCCCTAGTGCTGTACCCATGGCAGTCACCTATTTGCACAGTACATTCCTTCATCCATGCATCCATTTGAACAGTACATTTATTAATTCACTCACACAGTACAGTCTGTCCCACAGCCTATCCTCATTATCCCGCATAATGGCAAGAGATGGAGGACCCTCTGCTGGACTGATGGGCAGTTTCCAATGAGAAAGCAGCTTTAATGGGAACCAATGAAAAAGCGGCTTTTTTTAGGACCCAATGAGAAAGCGGCTTTTGTGGGACCAATGGGAATGTGGCTATAGTGGGACCCAATGAGAAAGCAACTTTTGTGGGACCCAATGAGAAAGCGGCTTTTGTGGGACACAATAAGAAAGTGGCTTTTGTGGGACCCAATTAGAAAGTGGCTTTTGTGGGCCCCAATTAGAAAGCGGCTTTTGTGGGCCCCAATGAGAAAGCGGGTTTGGTCAGCACGGTTAAGGCACGGAACCGGTGAACAGGAGGCTGTAGTCTCCGGTCCTTGTGTTGGGGGTTTGGCAGCATTAGCCCTGCCCAGGCTACTTACCCTAAACAGCTCAGTGAAACACCCTGCTCTGTGAAAAAGAGGGCTGTTTAAGTCACTGGGGATAAGTCTGCACGCTTTTAGGCTGAATAAGAGAGTGTGACGATCCCCCAGGCTGATGGGAGCGAAGGGGTGGGGGGTGGGGGGTGGGGGGGCTGCTAGGGGGCGGCACTTATCTCCGGCTGCAGCTGCTGCACAAGCTGCCCGCTTTATACGGGCTGAGTGTTAATACCCAGTGATTTCTCATCCCCAGTGATCCCTTCCTTTCAATCCCCCCCCTCGCTCTCTCTCTCCACCTCACTCCTCTGGGAGTGTGTGTGTGTGTGTGAGTGCACGCATGTGTGTGTGTGTGTGAGAGAGAGAGTGTGTGTGTGTGTGTGCATGTGTGTGTGTGAGAGAGAGAGTGTGTGTGTGCATGTGTGTGTGTGAGAGAGAGTGTGTGTGTGCATGTGTGTGTGTGAGAGAGAGTGTGTGTGTGTGTGTGAGAGAGAGAGAGTGTGTGTGTGTGTATGTGTGAGAGGGAGAGAGTGTGTGTGTGTGTGTGTGTGTATGTGTGAGAGAGAGTGAGAGAGAGAGAGTGTGCGAGTGTGTGTTGGTCTGTGAGGACCAAGGGGAAAGGGTTGGGTTTTAATGCTAAATTTTGCCACTAGTCATTACACTTTTTTTCCTCTAAACCACACCTTGTAAATCTCTCCTTTGGTGTTTCTGCTGACCACAGTCTCTTTGACTGCAGTTCATATGCCTGGCTCCTGAAGAAAATGATAAATTTTATCTGTTTATATATATATATATACACACACACACACACACACACACACACACATGCACACATGCACTCACAAACAAATCTAAGAAACTTATCCTTAGTAACACATCCTAAGCCAGTCACTGCTTTTACATGATAGTGTTTCCTTGCAGGGCTGGTCATATACTGCATATGGGCTATATTTGCCCAGCTGGGTTATTTATGGAGTAAAATCAGCCTCAGCATCTTTCAAGGGTAAGGCAGCAGTGCCCCACCTGGAAATGAACCTGCAAACTTCCGGTTACAGTCCCATTGCTTCCAGCTGCTATTCTCATAGCCTGTTTCACCTTTTCTCTAACCCCTGTGCAGTATTTTCCTCAGATCTTGTTTCCATTGTGTCTGCTCATAAGCTTGCGTATGAACGTGCGTATGGACAGTGGTATTTTCCTCTGTAGAATCCAATGAAAACAATATTTAAGCACCTTCTCTCCCACGTTGGCGTCGCTCTTTCTCTCTGGTGTAACTTTCGACTCCACTGCCGTACAGCTGCGGTGGGGAGAGAGGAGAAGTTTTTCAGAGCAAACCCCCCCCCCCCCCCCCTCCATCGAGTCCATTTGAAACGCTGCGAGGCGGCACTTCCTGGTTGGGCTAAAGTTTGGAGTGAAACCTGACGCGGCCCCTCTGGAGAACAGCGTGTTCTTTTTTACGGGCCTCTGGGGGTGAGCGGGGACTGTAAAACCGGTGTGAGGTTCAGGCTGGGGCGGGGGGTTGGCTGAGGTACTGAGAGGTTCTCACACGGATCCGGTGGAGTGATTTAGCGCCGCGGTCGCCTGGAACCCGCTGAACCCCCGGAACCGACGCGCCCCCAATCCCCCCCCCCCCCCTCCCCGGAACCCTGTTACATCATTCCACACCCTCTATTGCCTGTCCCAGGGGATGAAGGGGGGTGGGGGGGCTCTGTGTGATGTGGCTCACAGCACTGCTAGGAGCAGCGGAGGCTAGCTTTGTGTTTTTAGCACAGCGCTGTTGTGTGCCTATGAGGAAAATGTGCTTTGTGCTAACTTGTATCTAAGAAGCAAATGTGCTTTAATACAGTGCTGCTCTGTACCTCAGAAGGAAGTGTGTTTTTGTTCATTGCTAACACATACCTAAAAAGAAAATGTACTTTAAAACGCCACTAAACATGTACCTAACAGGGAAATATGCTCTGGTACAGCACTAATGTGTACCTAGGTTCCAAGAAAGGTGGGCTAAATATTTTTAAATAAAAACTGGGTCATAGTCTTTATTACATTTGACATGGTGAACCTGTGGAAAATGTTGCTATTGAATCTGGGCCATGCCAGTGCTGTCCAGGATTGGCAGCTTTGTTGAAAGGCACATAATTGGCTGTAGCATTGCCCAGGGAGAGAGGGATTTCAGTCGCTGAGATGTCCATGTCTCATCATGCACTAGCACCCCCTGCTGGCCAGCCAGGCACCCGCAGTCTGCCTGCACAAGCTGCACATGAAGTGTCCTTTCTGACGACAGGTAACGGTGACTGCATGTGAAGTAAAATAGTTTTTTAGAAATATAGTATAATACATAAAAGGCCACTGCATACACTTCACTCTAAGTGTGAGCGGAGTAGAATGCTGTGGCTCGCTAATGGCAGTAAGGTTAGGGAAAGATGAACAGATGAATTGTTTAATCCTTTCTGTGGCTGTGGTTACTGTACAGTGTGGTTACCCCCCCCCCCCCCCCACTTTCCCTAAAAGGAGCAATCCTTCCTCCTGCTAATTTAAATAGCAATGCCCACGGACCATTACAAAGCTGCCGTAGGGCTGGCTGTTTAGCATATCGGTGATGGGACGCCTGGGGCACGGCTGCCCCTTGGCTAATTGCTTTCAGGGAAGAGGGATTAAGCCCTGCCATGGCCCAGAAGCTCTGCTCTCTGTTTTAGGAATGAGCACCAGGGATAGGCTCTCTCTCTCTTCTTCTTCTTCTTTTTCACAAGCTTACAGATGCGTACTTAAAAGAATTACTGGTATCTTCCCATGTGTGGATCTTACTAGCACTGGGTTACTGCTAACAGGTGTTTTTGAAGGTTTTTGTTTCCTGTAATTGTGATACAGTATGTTGATCTCATCCACTTTAATTGCTAAATGACTTTGCATTGTATATTTTCCTCCATCAAGAAACTAAATCATGGGGGTGACGTATGTGTGTGTGCGCGCATGTGTGTTCATGCATGCGTGCATGAGTGTGTGTGCAAGTGTGTGTGAGCGGGTGTTTATGTGAACAGGCTGTGAAGAGGTATGTGTATGTGTGCATGAGTGTGTATGTGAGTGTGTTTATGGGGACTGGCTGTCAAGAGGTCTGTGTGTGCGTGCGTGCGTGCGTGTGTGTGTGTGTGTGTGTGAGAGAGAGAGATTATGGAGTCAGGCTATTAGGAGGGCTGTGTGTTTAATTCCTGCTCCTTGCAGTCAGCTTTATCTGCAGTTGGAAGGTGGGGATTATGTCATTTATAAATTTAAACTGTTCCTTCCCCTCCTGCTTCAAATTTCTTCCACGTCCTCCATGTGTCATACTGCTGTGTGTGCACTGCTCACCATGGTGACTAACACCCCAAACACACACACACAGGTCACCCACATGACACACACACACATACTAACAAACACAAACACACACACAGTCTCTTATACACATATGCAAACACATATAGACACAAACATACATCATATAACATATATATGCACGCACATGCTCATAGTTTCACTGATACACACAGATGCACACATGCTCACGCAGACACACACGCAGATGCACACACACACAAAGGCACACACTTCTCATCCCTCCCAAACCCACTGCACACACATGCAAACATTCATTCATGTCCCCCCCCCACGTCTCTTTCTCTCTCACACACACATAAACACACACACACACACATGCATACACAATCATATAATAATGTTTATAGTGATTTTTTTCTGTCTCTTACAAACTTGCTCTGAGCTACCTCTGCCTTCAGTCCTTAGGACATGGGGGTGGAAGGGTGGACAGAGAATGGTGGGGGGGTCTTATGGCATGATGCATACAGACTGACCCAACCATATGTGGTAGGTTACATTACTTCACATTGGTCTTTTCAGTTTTTAGTTCAATACTCGCATCTTAAAAAAAGACCCTGCATTTCTCCATGAAACGCCCGCCTGTATAAATGGATGACGTGTCAGAGAAAGATATATAAGCTGTGAAATCACTTGGGATTTGGGGGTGGCTGCCCGGTCGAGTGGATAAAGGAAGATAATGGTAATATTAGGCATTAGCTCTACCCTAATTTCACACTGGTCCAAATATAAACTTATTTAAAAAAGGCTTTTTTAGTGTTGTCTAGTTGTTGTCAGATGTGCAGAATGCCTTCATACACACAGTGATCCCTTGTGTGTGTGTGTTTGTGTGTGTGTGAGCGCGTACCTCCAGGGAGAGTTGACAGCAGCCATTTTTGGCCCATTTCTTTGACTCTGGCTGTGTTCAATTTGAGGCCTGTGGGTGGGGGGGGCTGTATGTGAGTTTTATGGGGAGTATGTTGGAGGGGGGTAAGCTGACAATTTGAGCTGACAGTTGGCGACCCCCCCCCCCCCCCCCCCCGCCACCGCTGGCTGTACCGCATTCCGGCATCGCCAGGGGTCTCTCCCTGCATGGTCCACGCAAGACCCACCCCCCCAGGCAGGCTTTTAGAAGTGCCTCCGCAGGAGGGTAGAATAGTCACATGGATCCTTGGAGAGGGGGAACGGGGGGGTGAACCATCGCACACGATTCACAAAATGCAGAAATATACGGATGTACTTGTGGAGCCGCAGCCAAGTCACTGCGGCACTGTCAGATGGCCTGCTGCATTTAGCGCCGTGTATTCACTTTACATTTCTTGCATTGTGTTACATCACACCTGGCTGATATATGCATTTTAAAGACTTGAGGATGCAAGCACTCGGATGCTAGCAGAATTTACAAAAACACTCCTACGGATTGCTGAGGAAATTCAAGGAGATGTGTTACTAGCTGAAATGTTTCAAATCGCACGAAATACGAATTTCATTCTCAAAACTGCTGAATATTCACTTTTTTGAAAAAAAGTTTCTTTTTAGTTATCTGCAGGAATTTTACTGGTGTCTGAAAAGGTTCAAGTCATTCAAATGTTTGTTTTGCCCCGGGTCTTAATTACACCGAATCCATTTAGCAGATGTTCTTACCCGGAGCGCCTTTGAAAAGCGCGTTTCGGTGTTGGGTGTGCGGTTATAATGAGCGTGATGCTGAAAGTGTTCTTTTCCCCGCGCGGTGGGCGGACGGGCTGGAGTCGGGGGCTGGTGTTCCTTGTCCAGCTGCCGTCCCTGCTGTCCTGTCCCCTCTTCTCCAGGCTCAGTCACCCCATATATCGCCTGGTTTGATTGTAGCCAGTGTTCTGAGATTGGAAGTTGCTGTCTTTAACGGCTGATTTCTTTGCGGAGTTCTTCAGTGAAAAGTTCATGTTGTCAGGAGATTTGCAGTAAGGACCCACGCTAAAGCTGATGGTTTGGGAATCGGGAGAGGCTGTCCCTTGCTGTACAAACAAAACGGCAAAAGATTGTTGATTTTTGAAGTTCCTGCTAGTGAAAAGGGTGCAGATTATTTATTTTGTTGTTTCAGTCTCTGTTAAAACACAGTCTTGCATGGGCATCTGTTATATATGAGCTTAGCTGCTCATATGAGATTAATCCTGCGCAAATGTTCATCGTCCCCATTGTGATTCTGTGACCGTGTTTGGCAGCTTGGGGTTATTTGTGGCTTTAATCTATGCGTGCGATGTCTCCTTTCCTGGAGCCGTTCATTTGTCAACGTTAGCGTGCTGGGAAGACAGTGCTGGTGTGACAGTCCTTGTGATTTGGAAATCCTGCCTCAGTTCTGCTCACTGACCAGAACCGCTGTGTGTCTAACAGTCTCCACACAGACAGCCGGGAAGAGAAGGGACCCCGTGGAGCACAAACCATGGCTTTTTCATATTCCGTCTATTTTGCTTTTCTGGACCAAGCTGTGTGTTTTAATTCTTTTACATTGTTTTTGTCATAAAGGAAAAAAATGTAAAAATAGCACCTGCCAGTGCTTTCTGTTACAGATGTCTTTTTACTCTTCAGCAGATTGTTTTGTTTTTTTGGAAGGCAGAAAGGAGGCTCAGGGAGACGGGTCTGGTCGGAGGAGCGGTTTGGGCGGATGTAGCGCCTTTTGAGGTGGCTGGTGGGGCGCCTCCTTGCCCACGCCAGGGTGGCGGCGAGCCCCGCCCCTCAGCTTTAGGGGGCGTGTCGTTCAGCCTGCTGTTTTCACACGCCCGCGTACGGTACGCTCCGTTCCCCTTCTCCTCGGGACGTCCCACATGTGGGGCTAATTACCCCTCCCTGCCCTGGTCTCTACCCTCTTACCACAGCTCTGAACCCCCCCCACCCCCCCACCCCACTGCAGCAGCTCTGACCTGCAAAATCTGCATCGCCAGCCTACACTGTAACATGTTCAGTGTTAATTCAACTCTGACAAGAGTACATATGAGTCCAATAGGGACCATATGCACTCTGTAAGAGTTGATTTAACACTGTATATATTACTGTGTACATGGGTACCCTTTCCCCCACACCACTCCAGCTCCCCCCTCAACAGATGAATCTGGACCCGCATCTCTTATTGGACCCTGCCTGTGCTGGTGTTACCCTGGGAACAGTAGTGATGCCTGGCAGCAGGCATGGTGGTGGTGAACTGTTGGAGCGTGCGTGCGCTCCCAAATTGGAGGATTGCAAAGTGAAGACACAGGTTTTTCAGATACAGTACAATGGAATATTGCCTATTACGGGGGAAAAAAGGCAAAATAATTTAATAAATGAGTGAATGTTAAATGTTCTAAGCTGTTTTCTCGCTCTGTTGCCTTGTGTCCTTGGTGAAAACAGATTATTACTCTCAAGTGTCCTCTTGGTTGAGTAAAGGTTGCTGAATGATTAGTAGTTTTCCCGCTGCGTACCCAGCGTTGGTGCAGTGCGAGCGGTGGCTGTTCGTAGCGGTTTGTAGCGTGGCGGAGGGGAAGCACGCTCGTTTCCTGCCGCTCCATTTCCTGCGGCGGCCCTGTCGCTTGGCGTCACGGCGGCGTGGGTCGGCGCGGGCCGGAGTCGGCCCGGCGGGCGCGGCTCGGCCCGATTCTGTCCGCGCGGGGCCGCCCCTCCTCGCCGCGCGGCCTCAATTCGATCCGACAGGCCGCGGCGCTCGGGGCGCACGCGCTCGAGCACACGCGTGTGCGCGGACGAGAGATCACAGCAAGCAGGACCTTAGCGCAGCGAGACTGGAGATGGGAGAACAGGTGGGCGGAGGAAATGCACTGATACAGCTGCTGAGCTGCGTAAAGGGCGATGGCTAACTGTTCGCAATACGTAAGAATTTATTTACGCGTTATTTCAGTGGCATTACCATTTATTTCTTGTTTCCGATGACATCACACCTCTCGCTGTTGACGTAAGGTGAGGCTTTGCCCCAAACACGTCACAAAATGCATGTGTTTATGGTGCTGCTCATCTCTGAGCCTTATTGCCCCCCCTCTGTGACTTATTACCCCCCCCCCCCATGTTATAGTGCAAACTTCTGCATTTAAGCCTCAGCATGTACTAGAACCATAGTACTATCTTCCCATTAAACACACACACACACACACACACACACACACACAGCCACACACATGCACACACACTCATGTGCACACACAACGAAGCAGAAAAAAAGAAAAGATACAGATCTCTCTCTCCCTCTCCCCCATCCTTCTCTTTCAGTATTATTCCTGTACCAGTGGTACACACGTGCAACACTCTGCATTCACCCTAATATAACTTTCAAGGCCTTGCGTACCCCCTGCAGGGTGTTCTGTGTTCCATGTTGGGTTCAGAGGGAGAATAAGGGATTGTGTTTGTATGTGTGTATCTGTGTGTTTGTGTCTGTCTGTGTTTCTATTAGTGTGTGCGTGTGTGTCTCTGTGTGTGTCAGATTAGCTCAGATCATTGCATTATTTAATGCACAATCTCTAACAGACGTCTTTATCTGGGGCAATGCATGAATTTAGACCTTACACTGTATAATTTCATCTGTATCCCTTCTGAAAGAAACGCTGCAACAAAAACAGATTATTATTGTTGTTGTTGTTGTTGTTCTTCTTCTTCTTCTTCTTTCTTTTTTGTTTTTTTTCAGATGGGGCAGTTGAAACAATCAGGCTTGGATAGGGATATAGGAGCCACCATCCTTCAGGAGTCCAGAAGCCCTTCAGTCCCAGTGGGCCTGATTTAGTCACTCTACTGATACATGTCCCTCTCAGTTGTACTTGTCTCACATTTTCTCTCTGTGTGCTATCTCTCTCTCTCTCTCTCTCTCTCTCTCTCTCTCTCTCTCTCTCTCTCTCTCTCTCTCTCTCTCTCTCTCTCTCTCTCTCTCTCTCTCTCTCTCTCTCTCTCTCTCTCTCTCTCTCTCTCTCTCTCTCTCTCTCTCTCTCTCTCTCTCTCAGTTGTTCTCAGATGGATCCGCGGTCCTGTTTGCTCTGTGATATGTGTCTGCAGCTGGTGACACTGCTGAAACTGCTGGTGAGACACGCTGAAAGCCAGTACTATGCTCAGTTATGTCCCCAAAAATCATATCCTGCATAATGTCACCACACATGCAGTGAGCCAATCGTATGCTTTATGATGTCACTACACACGCTTAGAACCAGTCATATGCTTCATAATGTCACGATAGCCAGTCGGTCGCTGATGTCATGACATGCATAACCGGTCATACACTTTTGTCATGGTGATGCGTGTGAGTGTAGTGTTGGCTGTGTGATAGTGGTGTGTGAGGGCAGTGTGTGAGGGCAGTGTGTGAGGGCTGTGTGATAGTGGTGTGTGAGGGCAGTGTGTGAGGGCTGTGTGTGAGGGCAGTGTGATGGTGGTGTGTGAGGGCTGTGTGATGGTGGTGTGTGAGGGCAGTGTGTGAGGGCAGTGTGATGGTGGTGTGTGAGGGTGGTGTGTGAGGACTGTGTGATGGTGGTGTGTGAGGGCTGTGTGATGGTGGTGTGTGAGGGCTGTGTGATGGTGGTGTGTGAGGGCTGTGTGGTGGCTCTTTGTGAGGCTCATGGTGGCTGGCGGGCTGCAGCTCAGAATAGACCCACACTCGTTTGGGTATCTCTGATGTCTAATGCAAGGTGACACCTGCTGCCCTACCTGTCATAGAGGAAAAACAGGGTCAACTGTCACCCCCCCCCCCCCCCCCCAATGCCATTGTTCTTCCCTTCACACACATTGTCTCTCTCTCTCTCTCTCCCTCTCTGTCATCTCCCTCATATTTTCTTTCTCCCTTCTTTCAATTCACTCAAAATGAACATCCATCCAGTTTCCAAGTTAGATGTGCAATAAAGATCTGTCTTCTTTTTTTTTTACCATATTTTTCTACTTTTCAGTTGTTCTTCTAAGAACATTTTTTCCGAAAATGTCAAACTGAAGTGAAATTCTGTTTTTGTGCTGTGTACAAGCAAGAGTGTCTAAGTGTCTAAGAGAGGACAGGTATAGTTTTTTTTAAATAAACCCTTTAAACATTTCTGCTAAATTTTGGTGACCTCACATCCACGAGGTTCTTTCTCTGAAATGTTTATTACTTCCTGTGGACAATTAATTACGTGCTGGTCTATTCTGGGAAAGTCTTGATCCAATTCAAAATGCACAACCTGTTCCTCTGCTATATCATTGTGCTCCTGTTCCACAGTGCTGTAGCTATATCATTGTGCTCCTGTTCCACAGTGCTGTAGCTGCTCATTATGCTCCTGTTCCACAGTGCTGTAGCTGCTCATTATGCTTCTGTTCCACAGTGCTGTAGCTGCTCATTATGCTCCTGTTCCACAGTGCTGTAGCTGCTCATTATGCTCCTGTTCCACAGTGCTGTAGCTGCTCATTACGCTCCTGTTCCACAGTGCTGTAGCTGCTCATTATGCTCCTGTTCCACAGCGCTGTAGCTGCTCATTATGCTCCTGTTCCACAGTGCTGTAGCTGCTCATTCTGCTCCTGTTCCACAGTGCTGTTACTCTGGCCCTGTTCTGCAGTTCTGTGCCTGTTCAACCTACTCCACAGATCTGTGCATGAACTACGCACATAAACATTAGCAGTGCTAATGCCATTGTCTTTTAGACACAATATAAAGCACAAACCTGGTAACCAGCTCAGTCGTATATTTTGTATAATATTGTCTTTATTTAGATTAACATCACAACAGCTCCTCAGACTCGGGCAATCCAGACATTCTGAATTCTGTTTCCCCGTCAATACACCTGGGCCCCAAATTCACCGTTACCTCTAAGAATTTACTCCATCAGACAAGCCCTGTTCCTGCCTTTTGTTTTTCTTGGAATTTCTTTCTGATCCTCATTTTTCGGAAGATAAGACGAGGTGTAAAATCAGAGAAGGCGTGACAGATTTCTCCCATCACAGATGCGCAAAGACATTGATAAGATCGGCAGTCGATTAGCTACGCCTTACGGTGCCAAGGGCCTAGCAAACTAAATCAATTACCTTTAAGGCAGTTAGCTGGAACGGGGGCAGCAGTGGTGTTATCAGATCCAAGGCAGCCATCGCTATGTCCCAGTGAACATAATGAGAGGATACCTGCCTGAATTAACAGACACTTATCTGAACACGTGCATGGATAAGCACCAGTGATTTATAAAAAAATAATGATAAATAACAAACTGAATATAATGATGACCTTGAGCGGTGGGGATGGTCGTGTGTTTTCCTGGTAGGGTTGTGCACTGTGTGATACTGATTGAGGTTTGGGGCACTCTGCATTAAAATTAGACCTTAAACAGAGGTTCTGAAATTAGATTAAATTCCATGGCACTGACTGAAAGAGTAGAAAGGTGTTAGCATCAGTGCCCTGGTCAAATTCTGCATAGCTGCCTCTATATCTACGCCCCACCCACCTAGGTGCATTCCTAGATCAGTCGATTTAGACAAAGATGTTCAACCCTGGTCCTGGAGGGCCACAGGGCCTGTACAGCAACTCAGCCCTGGTCCTGGAGGGCCGCAGGGCCTGTACAGCAACTCAGCCCTGGTCCTGGAGGGCCACAGTGCCTGTACAGCTACTCTTTCTCGTCCCTTGAGAGCCACACTGTCCTCATGCTTTTGCTCCTTCCAAGCACTGCTCTGGTTTAGCTTCTCTCCACGGTTCTGAGAGTGTTGGTGGTTATCAGACAGCCGGAGGAGTCCTTGTGGCATCTAGTCCTGTGGGAGCTGGATTTGAACAGCTCCCCATTGCCACCCCCACCCCCCACCCTCCTATATGTAGTTTGCACCTGGACGATTTGTGGCATTTGTGATGATGTCACAGTGTGGGATGGTAGATCTGGATATGAACTCCCTGCATGACTGCATAGCGGGAGCCTTGATTGGCTGTTCCACCTCTCCCCCAGGAAGTGACATATCTGTTCCACTGTGATAAGTAATGTGTGCCGAGTGGGAGGTTGCGATCCCTATTTCGTCTCCTCTGGCTCTTTCCAGCACCAGAGAGCATCTGTTTCTGAACCTGCAACAATTTGCAGGCGTTCTTATCCAGAGTGACTCACAAAACAAACTATGTAAGTGCACGAAACTGGTTTAAGAGAACAACAATTATGACAGCGAAAGATAACTAATTAATTTAGTGCCTAGCTACTGGGACTTGAGGCAAGCAAACTCTATTAAGCACCAAGCTACAGCATTCTGAGCGGTTTGTCAGCACCTGGTTGGCTGTTTATGTGACATTAGGAAGTGTACACAGCTAAAAGCACTGATGTGATTTTTGGCTTGAGCTGCTGCTCACCATGTTCATCCCGCAGTAGTCGTTTTTGACCTATGGAATCCAGCGAGGGACAGCCTTTCCCCTGGTTCTTTGCAGACCCCGAGGGAATGAGTCATTTGGCACAGGGCGATGCTGACGATCGATGTGTGTGTCTGGGAGATTATGGCCCCCCGGGTGCTTTTTTAAACTCAGAGGATCAAATGGCTTTGGCATACGTCCCAACGGCACAAAAATGTTTTATTTCTGCATTGTGCTATAGCTCCCTCTGCTGGTGATTGAGGGTAACTTCATGTCTGGTGAGCTCTTTGGCATGACTCTACTAGCATGATTGACTGATTTGGGAGAGCAAAGGAGCATGTACTCTCAAGCATGTACTCTCCTTTGAAGCATATGCGATTGCTGCCTCTTATCACACTGCAGTTCACACGGATTAGCTAGCAGGGGTGCGCCATGAGATGTGGGCATTCCAGCTAACTGAAACCTTCCCATCCCTGCATGATGCTAGAGCCAATCGTGCACTACCCTACAGGGCTGGCAGCCAGTCAACGCTGGTGGGTTCCATACCTGATACCTGCCCCTGGGACTTATCTGTGTGCTAGGATAGTGCCTTAACAGGATGAGCCACCCGGCAGCCTCATTTTTTAAATTACAGGCTTTTGACAGAGGTTCTGTAAAGTTCTTGAATTTAAAAAAAAATATATTTTGCTGATGCTGAAAAACTTAATGTTTACACATATGAAGTGATGCCATTAGAAATAGTCCAGATTCTAATTAGAATTGTGTTTGGATTTTGGTATGGTAAACGTGAGGGAGGATTAGCAGTGGGTGTTTCCATTTTAAACCACTTAGGCTCCATGGACCCCATTGCAAATTTATAGAAGCACATGCACTTCCAACAAACTGCTGAATGAATAACACTGCAATTTTTCATCAATGACTGTTATTTCAGGTTTTTTTTTATGGTAAGAGCAAAACCTTTTCCTCAATTGCTACAAAAGCTCCTTACCCAAATAATTTTCCTGACATATAACATTCATTTGCAGAATGTAATTACTGTGTAAAGGAGCAATTATACTTTTATTTAAAAAAAATGTTTTTAATATAGCTGTTACTTTGTATCAATATTAATACACTCCAATATAAACATTATATAATAAAATGTATAAACTGTTTAATTCTACAGGACGTTAACAAACAATGCTCGTACAGCAAGTTAAGTCTTTAAAAGATGGATATGCGTGCACCAGATTCATTCTGCAATACTATGACCACTAGGTGGAGCCACAGCAACAGAAAATGTTTTATTTCCTCCAACAGAACAGGTGTCTGATGCCGGAGACATCTGCAGATGTCTGCAATATAACATGGGGAAATGTGTTCATCTGTCTAATGTACGAAAATAGTTTGAGTCCAAGGGCAATAAAATTGTCTAATACTGAGCATGCACAGTATGGTTTGATGTGCTCAATAAATGTGAAGTAGTAGTCCAGGGTATTTATTGCATTATAAAAAGCTTTATGTGCTTGGTTATTATTTGATTGATTATTGTTGTTAGTTCGTTGATTGAGTGGTTATTAAAATCCTACCCCATGTCCTCACTATTTCTAGCCCTCCCCTTTAACGTAGATGCTGCTCAGAACTTTTGTAACCCTAGAGTCAAGAAATGAATAACTTTCCCAAAAATAAATAATACGTGTATTATTTACGAGTACGAGTTTGAACCTTAAGTTAGAGTTTGAGCTTTAATCAGTCGAACCATGTATTTGTTGAAGAAGTAAGTTATGTCTGTGCTTGTACAAGTGTTTTGCAGAACTAAACAACAGGTTTAATGAAAGTCAGAAAAGGTTATAAAAGGTAATGCGTAATACTCAGAAATAAAGATCAACAACCTGTTTGACCATACAGACCTAATACCTGAAATGATTTAATTGACGTTTTTTTTTAATGAAAATAACCGTAAAACAAAAGATGTGTTCATGATATACTCCGATTTTATCTATTCATCCCAATTGTTTGACCCAAAGTGCCGAGAGCGATTTGGAGAATGCAAGCGAGCGGAAGAGAAATGTCTTTGTCCGTGGAAACATTGAGCGAGTCAGTGCAGAGGTTTTTATTTACAGATTTGATTGATTTAATAAGCCTTTTGATGGAGAAAAACGGCGCGAGCCCTCTACGCTTTTTAGCGATATATTGCCCTTCCCTGCGCTTTCATTTAGACACGCCGTATTTGATGGTGAATAGCTGTCCCTGCCCTGATCCTGCCTCACAATTGTAGGCCTACATGATTATCATTGCAAATGGTGTTTATTTTTTTCTTAATGCTCTTTCCTTTGATCTCATTTCAGTGAAAACGTTTTAATGGTTTTATGATGCAATGTTCTCCAAGTATATTATTGTCATTCTAAAAAGGTTTTTAAAAAAACAAACAAAAAAACACTGAAATATAGCTCGGAATAGCATTCCACACGGAGCGCTTATCAAAGATCCAGCCGTTGAGCGATTCTATTATCCGAGGCCGCCGCTGTGTCCTTGTGTTTATTAAAGACACATTAGACCGTTGTTCCAAGCCCGTTCTCACTGTCGCAAGGAGGGCGGGGTTAACTCATTTGTTTTAATTGCCATTCTCAGAATTCAAAAGCCGCGATGCAGTCATCTGAAGTCTTTCGGAGACGAGCTATAGCTGTTCTTCACAATGACAGTGTCACGGCGTGCAGGCGCCTGAACACGAACGTGCACGTGCCGGAGACACACGCTTTGTGCTTGTTCTCCCCTGTGCTTTGAGCGGCATGTTTATTTTCCTGAACAGCGAATATGGCCTGGGGTGAATCCAGATTGAATTGTTCTATGGATTTCAAAACCAGGGATGAACATCCAGTAAATTAATTTGAATGAAGCATACACAGAACACCAAATGGCCCTGGCATTCATTTTATACATGTATTTCCGAAGCATTGATTTATTAGTCTTTGTTATCACATGCTGGGTAATGCAATTAGTATTGTTGACACACATGAAATTTCTGGGATTCAAAAATCTGGAGTTAGACAAAAAGTGTGAAATTGTTAGATTTCTCTTTGAAAGAATGGTGTTCACTCATTTGGTGTTTTGGTGATGATGGTGATGGAGAGTGCTGTCTAACACCTTGGTCCAGAATCTCCCGTAGGTGTTCAACTGGGTTGAGATCTGGTGACTGCGAAGGCCATAGCGTATGATTCACATCATTTTTATACTCACCAAACCATTCAGTGACCCCTCATGCCCTGTTGATGGGGGCATTGTCATCCTGGAAGAGACCACTCCCATCAGGATATACATTTTTCATCACAGCTTAAAGATGATCACTCAGAATAACTTTGTATTGATTCGCAGTGACCCTTCTCTCTAAGGGGACAAGTGGACCCAAACCATGCCAGGAAAACGCCCCCCACAGCGTAACAGAGCCACCAGTCCACCTCACTGTAGAGGTCAAGCATTCAGGCCTGTACCATTCTCTCACTCGCCCACTTGTTGAGAACATGGTGAAGGATGACTCATCTGGCCATATCACTTTTTTCTACACCTCTGTCGACCAGTCCCTATGGTTTTTGTACCACGGAACTCTCAAATGTGCGTTCGTCTTTGTAACGAGTGGTTTATGCACTGCAACCCTACTATAATATCCTTCACTATATAGTTGTCGACTATATAGTGTTGTTCTTGCTGACACAGTCATTGTCCTGCATTGACATTCTCAGTCACCGGAGGAAAAGTTGCTCTTCTATTTTTCCTTGCATATCACACTAATGCACAAGCGTCAAGGTCAAATGTGCACTTTCGACCACAATGTCCGATCCTATTTACTGATGTCTTTCCCATAGACCTAAATGCAGATATGACTGTTCCCATTGAAACACTAGCCAGTTGAGCAGTCTTTGTGACTGAAGCCTGCCATCAGTGCCCCAGTAATGAACCCTCTTTCAAAGTCACTTAGATCTTTTCCTCTTGCCATCTTCATCTAAAGTCGAGGTCAACTGGGCCTGCTCAGCATTTTTATGTATGCCACAGAGCATGATAGGATGTTCATTGTTTAATTGTATCATGCAGTATGCCTGGATGGAAGCATGTGCATTCATTATGTTTCTCCACTCATTCAGGTTTTTAAAAAAATGTGTGTGTGTGTGTATATATATATATAAACACACAGACATATAGGCTGTGTACTTAGTTGTTATTAGCTTTATCATGAAAATACTTCATTTCTTTGAGACTCTAATGAACAGGGAGAATAGTGTTATTGACAGTCCAGACCAACTAGAATTCGAGGGAATGACAGGGTAAGATTTAAGTGTTGGTAACATTAGCAACAATTTAGCAACTTCGCCCACCAGCACCCAGCCTCCATCAGCGTCTGCTCCACCTTCCAGGTATGCTGGAACCGGTCTGTCTCATTAAGCCCTTTCCCACTGTAGCCTTCTCATTTCCAACTCTTCTTCTACTACTTCAGCATTGCAAGAAAACACAAAGAGCTTATATCTGATGCATTTCTTCTGGACTTTCCCAATTGTATTGATTTCTTGTGAGGAGTATAATCTGGTGAACTACGACCTTGCTGACTTCGATAAAACACTCATATATAACACTGTTAGTCCTTTTGAGAGATTTGGCTTTTTGTCTTTGTGATGGTTGCACTCCTGTATTTTTTTCTGGGAATGAAAGAGAGAGACGATGGTTATTGGCTGTCAGTGTAAGTTCCTTGCCATGTGTCCTCCAAATTTAACAATGAAACACAGTCTAAACATCCTTTAACAGAAAGCCCAATCCAGGATTATACTTTATCAGTATATATATTTTTTGCCTTTTTTTCAGGTTAACTGCAGAGAGGGTGATGAGACACTCTCAGTGATAATGCAAGGTAACCCACTTTTTGGCTTTGAGTTTAAGAGCACAAATGTTATGTCTGGATAGTTTTTTTAATTTTTTTATTTTCTCAGCAATAACTGTGAAGTCCTTCACTCTCTGACCTTTCTTCTGTGGGTTACTGCTGTCTGTTAAAAGGCTTCCCTTAAGCTGCTGAAAAGCTTCAGCCAATCAACTTCACTTGTTATAAATATATGGGTATGCTGATTGGCTGTTGAAACATTTTGTGAGGAATAATGGCCCTTGAACTTTCTCTTGTGAGCAGTGCTGTGCCAAAGACTGAACAAGAAATGTCAGTAAAGAAGTGAGGTCCTGGTAACTTGAAAAGTGAAATTTTAGTTGTCAGTTTCCACTCACACATTTCCTTTCACTCATTTGCTGAGTCACATCTCTGCACTACTTTTTTACGGGAGCAGCCACTCAGTGTAATATGGTATATTGCTTGGTGAATACACATTGGTGAAATAGTTCATGTATTTTCTAAATGCAAAGTCAGCTGGACTACCACACAAGTGACAGGTTTTAAACAGTATCAAGATTTAATCTTTATCTAATGGGACTCAAATTTTTGTTTTGCAAATATTAATTTGCAGTCTTTCAATTTGTAATGTTTTCTCCCCCTTATCTCCCCAGTTTGGAATGATCCGATCACGCTCAGGCCGCAATGCCCATTGCAACATCCGTCATTGTCGATTCAGGAGAGTGGAGACGAGCACAATCTCTTCGCGGAAGTATGTGATATCAATGAGCACTTTCTATCACACAACAGTTTACAAATCGGGCTCACACAGACGGGTGTCAGAGCAAGACTCTCCATGTGCAGCTCATCAGCGGGACCAGCAGGTGCGTGGCTGACCCGTGGGCTTTGCTGGCGCGCAATGAGATGCAGTCATCCCGGACAACTGAAACCCCCGCCGTACACAAAAATCACGTCAACACCCAACTTGTGATGAGTACACGTAACCTATAAAAATAGTCACATTTATAATCAATCGATCATTTGTGCCGTCTTCGATCCGAAGGTTGGCTTTCGTGGTCCTCCAACTGTTTCTCTCCTCAGCCTTTCTCTTGAGTTGTTCGTATCTTCTTTTTCCGCTCCATCTCTTTATGTCATCCAGCCACATTATGCGTTGTCTTCCCACTCCTTGTTTCCCTTCAATCATCCCTTCCAAAACCCTTGTCATCAGCCTTCCACTGGACCCTCTCAGAATGTGCCCCGCAAGCTCAAACTTTCTCTCTGCAATCTTCTTCATAAAATTTTTTCCTATCAGTTCCAGAACCTTGTCATTTGACATAAATCTTCTCCAGCTGATCTTGAGCATTCTCCTATAGCACCATATCTCAAATGCATTTATCCTTCTTTTTGCTTCCTCTGTCAATGTCCACGTCTCTGATCGATATGTAAGAACAGAAAAGATATAGGTTTCAATAATCTTTTTCTTCACCGTGATGTTCTTATAATATGATTGTGGAAAAAGGTACCTTATACTATTTAAAAAATAAATTAATTAATCAAAAGGAAATTATATTGATGTTATAATGTCATTATCATACTACATAAAAAGAGACTATGATGAGATTTCATTGAGGTTTTTACATTTTTAAAAGGGATTAACTGATTTTTAGGCTGAATTCTGTCAGTAGACCTAGGGGGTTGTAGCTTCTTATGTCTCCTAGTTTGATCTAGCATAGGCTAGGTCAGAGAGTGATGTTTACTGTGTGAACTGGACGTAATGTGGCTTATGAATAACTGTCACAAAATTAGTATTGTACCTTATCAGAACTGTGTTTTATAGTTGTTCCCATGACATTCGCTATGCACTTATTGTATGTCTCTTTGGATAAAAATGTGTGCCAAATAGATGTAATGCAATGGAAATGAGCAGAAGGTAAATTCTGCACAGAAATCAGGATATATTTCTTTACACAGGGTTGTCAATTTGTAAAATAGCTTGCCAGGTTTTGTAGAAGAGGCAGAGGTCTCAAGGCTCTGCACTGCACTAAGCACAAGGCTTAGTGCAGTGCTACACCCTCTCTAATTTATAGGAAATGGCAAGCGTAGATAGGCTGAATGCCTTGTTGTCATCATCACGTGTTCTTATGCAAAGAAAACAACAAGTTTGCCATGTGCATAAGTATATAAGACAGATATTCTCATGGCACCACTGTACCAAGATGCATGCTACTTGTAACTGAGTGTTTGCAAATAAAAGAAAAAATCTTCATTTTCTGCTGCATAAATTATGCGTATTATGCATAAAAATTATAATACAGAGGTAAAGCCTCTATTAATTATTTTCCTAGCATGCTGTTTCTCATGATAACAGATACTGAATTTGCACATCACACTTGTTGCTTGAATTAAGTGTTATAGAGCAATATCGTTTCAAAATCATTTTGCATTGACAATTTCATTAACGGATTCGGTGTGTGAACACGAGCAAAGATTTGAAAACGTCGGGAAGGACCTAAACTGCTCCTTTTACACAACTGCAGTCCTCCACTGCCGACGATGACAACGTTGGTCTATTTATCGCACTAAACAGGCTATTAATGGAGACAAACGGGAGGGGCGGAGAAACGTCATTACCAAGGGGGGACAAGGGAGACAATTCAGGAGGCTGACCTTGTGAAATCTGCAGAGCACCTTTCTGTTGTAGTTTCGAACAAAAGAGTCGGTGCCGTTGAACGGCTGCTAGATAATTTCTCAAATACTTTGGGAAGGGGACAATGGCAGCGGCTCTCGCGCTTCTCCAACAATAGCAGCGAATCTCGCTGTGCTCTCCTCAAGGTCACGAGCGAGTGAAGATATATAAATAAGAAATACCGTTTAAAATGTATTCTCAAATTACATTAAATGATGTTCTTTACTTTGGAGTACGCTATGTGATTTTGGCAAATATATCTAATTTTAAAAAATAACTTTTTACTTCTTTAGATGTGGTGATGCCATGTCCATTAAGCAGAGGCAAGTTGCCATAAATGTAACGCTTGATGAATGTAACACGGTCAATAACTTCATGTACAATGCGGCTACTGTAGCCTTTTCAGATGTGTACATGTGCAATCATATAATATTTGAAAAGTTATCTGTAATTGAAAAGTTACTATGGCTTTTCGGATTAAAGTTCCATCCGGAATTCAATGCTAGATGACCAAATAAATAAATACATAAAAAATGACCCCGTCTGTATAAATGTATCGGCTGTTACAGCTCTGCTGTTTCTGAGTTGATATAACAAGCAACGTGCTTTTTTTTGTTGCTGTTATATGTTTACAGAATGCCATCTGAAGAAGAAAAGAGAGGATTGGTACCCAGGGAGGTCATAGAGAAGGGACACCTTCGGCATTTAAATTTGTTTTGAATATTTTTTAAATAAACTGAATTTAGTCGTCAACCTGTTTGACTTTTTACTTTACTTAACTGAACACATTTCACATTAAACACTTAATTTTCTTGCTGCGTTGACATAGCAGCATCTTCTGGATGCCCCAAGTGATTAATGGAAACGCAGCAGCCACCTGGGCACACACTAGAGTGGTCTGTGTGGTCCGCTATTTGCTTTGTAAAAGCTACCTGGAGACAAAAGTAGCTTACCTCGTCGAATTGGACGTTACCATGACTCACTTCACGGTAATTTACGAAGTTGCTTGTGCGTCAGTGTTAACGTGTTTACGCACAGTGTTTTTCATGAATAAAGCCCCATGCTTCATAATCTGAGGATGTGGCTGATCGCACATTACCAAAACCAAATGTGTTTCCTTGATTGACATTAGTATGTGCAGAAAAAAACCTGCGCACGCACATTATAGGGCGTTTTGTTTACTGTTCTAATTATTCCGGACCCCTGTTACAATCATACGGACAAGTTGGTATGAATATATAATCGGTTATTCGGACTCGATAAAGTAATGCACTTAATTGAAACGGCCTATGACTACTGACATGTCAAAGCTGTGTGAAGTAAATTTTGACTTCTAGGCCAAATAGTTTATGAGTAAATGAGCAAAATTCAAAAACTGTTGTTCAAAAAACATTTATGGCGACTCTCGTCTGCTCTGTTAGAGTTTAACTGACATTTCACATTTTACAATGCATATATCCGTAAGTGTAATTTACATGTTTGTTAGTTTTATCAGAGACTTCTTCACGCTTACAAAAAAGAAAGAAAACTAGCATACTCTATAATACAAATGTAATTTCGTGATGGAACATTTCATTTTCCTTTTTATTTGTGGTTACTGTACAGTATGTTACACGTAGCCTATTCAGAACGAAATACAGTAAGCTAGTGGAGAACGTCAGTGTGTATTTTTCATAATAAATAAATAAAGAAATTCTGCAATGTATTTCAACAATAATATAATGGACATTAATATTAATTTACAGGAAAGCAGTAATACTATGTTTCGAGACAAAATAATTTTGTTTACCAAATACTGATGCTATTCACTAGTTTGCACTTTGAGAATTCTCATGATTAGAATCATTTTATTAAATTATCGTGAGGTAGATGAAATCCCACATTTGTGCTTGTATCTTTGCTTGCTTATTTATTTATTTATTTACCATGAATACTGTCATTTTAAATTACTTATGACAAACATACGATACATTGTGCCCAAGTTATAGCCAATTTCGTTGAAATGCAAGGATGTAGAGCCACATGAAAGGTAATCCGAATTAAATTTGAATTTTGTTATATAAAGAGGCCTCTATTGTCAATGTACTGTACGTTCTCAAAATATTATTTATTTAGTTCCAAAGCATCCAGTCTGCCAGACATACGGGTTGTCACGCGCAGATTTCAGCCGTAATGTCCCTTTAATGAGTGACTCGGACACGTCCTTACGGCATAAAGACGAGTGGCATTGTTATAATTACGTTACTACTGAGCAATTACTGTGAAACCGGTTGCACAGTTATGTGACAATGAAGGTTTGGATAAGAGGGAGCAAACATTAATTGTCACATTAACATAATAGCAGGACCATATAATTTGATATTTTTCCCATTTTTAGTTGATAATGGGCTCCAGGGAGAGGAGCGCGCGTGAAACACTGCGATGGACAGTTTGGCACGATCCGACTTCTCGGTTCATTTGGAGTAGAAACTTGTTGAAGTTCGGGGTATTTTACTGGTCTGCTTTCCCTTGCCTGTCAGCTCGAGGCTGGTCAGATTAAGACTGAGTAGCACCACTCCCAGCTAGCCTACTGACAATTTTATTATAGTAGATCTAGTATATATATTCGTCTTTGATCTTGTATATTACTTTTATTATTATTTCGTCTTATTATTTCGACTTTTTTCCATCTAAGTAATGATATTCAAACAGGAAGGACGTTTATACATGTACTGAGGGCAAAAACCCGACAGCTTAATTTCCACCAAACCATAATAATTATTATTATTATTATGATTATTATTTTTATTATAACAATAATTATTATTATTGTTATTAGGCCCTATTACAGCCGTGTTCTCAAAGGTAAAAAGTGATCACCATCGTCCCTCATTGATGAAGCCAGGAAAATACATTTAGAGGAAGCTACAACAATAATTGATTCGATGAACTTTAAAATCCCATAACAGACAGTGTTGCTACACCGTTCGATAGTAGTCTTGTATTGTTCGTATATGGCTACATCGTTTTTTCGGAAATTTGTTTTGCTTCCTAGTCACAATCTGGGGACAGATTAGGCTAACGTTGTGGCTAGCTTGATTGTGGACATCCACACCAACTAATTATTGTAATTATTGCTGTTCATAATATTCGTCGGCCAATGCATCATTTCGTTTTGGGGTTGCACGTGACCAGAACACAATGTCATAAAAATCCAAATAAATCAGGGAAATGGACATTCAAAAGAGGGATTTTTTAACAAAATCTGTGTACACTGGTAGCAAGACTTATCGCACTTAAAGTTAACTCACTTTTGACAATGATTCTCAAAGCACATTTAACAAATTTCATTTAAGTGAAGTTTGCATAGCCAAATACAGCATGGGTCAATTAATGTATATTACAGTTAGCCTAAGTACATTTTACGCTCATTCAGGCAGCTGAGGCATAGACTATCTTTGATGAAGCTCTTTCTTTTACAGTTCAATACAATTTCAGTTAAATTCATGTTCCATATCTGTCTCTACGCGACCGTACGCTCGTGCTGGGGGTGGAATGGAGGCATCAGGGAAATTGGTAGCTGCACACAGTAGAATGTTCAGTGTTAAATCAACTCTTGCGGAGTGCATATGGTCCCCATTGGACTCATATGTACTCTGTTAGGGTTGAATTAACACTGGAGATTTTACTGCGTAGGACCGTAGACAAATGCGTTCCCACTAATGTAAAAATCAAACTGACGTCCTTATTAGGCCTATATTTAGACACTGACTGCAACTGTTACGACTAAGACGATGGTAGTGATTATAACGACGGTGATGATAATGATGACGACAACGTAAGGGATTACTAATTCAGTTGGCCACCCTTTCAGGCTATTAGGCCACACCGTTTCGTCTGTCACTGTCAAAGTGGGTTGGCGTTTTCAGTGTCACTGGGCATTAATAATTGTCGCATATCGGGAACATCTGTATCGTGCTATTCCTGATTATTTTTCACTTCTCTGCATATAGAACGGCTGCCCTTTTCTGTGGGTATGCATATAACCATTTTTGTAAAATCTATCTACGAGGTTTTTGAGGAGGTTATTGTGGCCGTTTCCGCGGAAATACTGGCGAGGCGTTCCGGAGCTCGCTTGAAGTTAGAGGCGTGAGCGGTCTCGCGGCGCTCTGGACTGCCGACACCCTGATGTTTCAAACGGACGAGGATTACTACTGCATAAACCAGGAGGGGTGTGCAGGGAACGATCCAGGTAATTATACCCAGATAATCTTAATACGTGCCATATGATTTTTCATTCATGGTAATTTACCGTGGAAAATATTTACGCACTCATTTTCTCCGCATGATGATAATCCTCAATATAATATATTTTCGTTACCCCCGCAACAGTTGTCTCACGCCGAAAATATATTAAGCCAATTATATAGGAATTATTATTAACATATACATCAGGTTAACTGATTTATTGGTTTATTAGAAAAAATGTCATTTTTATGTGTGCAGTTAGTTTACTGACATAACAAGCAGCGTGTAATTGATCATATGAAGTTACGAAATATAGGTTTATACTGCTTACACAATCATAAACACAGCAGTTATAATAATAATAATAATAATAATACTAAGCAATTGTTATTCGTAATTGGTAATCGGTGGTTGTTGTCTATTAACATGCTTGTTACACACTACATTTGTATACAAAATATCAAATTAGGTTATTTCTGACTTTGAATTTCGAAATTTGCTCGATATTCAATTTCAGTTGTTTGGCTTTTTTCCTGCGACGAAATATTTGGAATTTAATTGCGTTCTGCTTAGCATGACTTGTGAATTTATCACGGTGACATTTTATTCTTTATTTAGTTCAATGCACTTCAATTACAATTATGTCAAGCGCACTAAATTTCGAAACCTCATAATTTCATAATTCGGTTACCAAGAGATTTCAGACCTGCTGCATATTGCTGAGGGTGATTTGTGAAATTTTCCACAATTTTTATTATATATCCACAGGACCCTTAAGTTAAATAATAACCACAATCGTCAGCTACCTTTCATTCAATCAAAAATAAACTGTATAGCTATAGAATCATCATAGGCTTGGAGTTAGCTATTCAAGAATGTTGCTATTTTACCAAAACGCATAATGACCTCAGTCCAACTGTATACGAATGAATGAAGACCCGTAATTAAGTTAAAACAAATTAAAAAAACATTTTTCTACCATTCAGGTGTTCATTTGTTGCCGCCATATGTTTTGTATCGCCTGTGAGTAGAATGCTGGTGCGGTGTATTTCTTCATTTATTTATTTATTGAGGGACCTACAGCTGACTTCCTCTTAATCCCAGCAGTCTGCATGAGTCTAAAGATAACTGAAGGCATGAAATAGGGGAGAGTCGCTATAAATGTAACGCATCATCATGTAACACGATCAGTACCTTTTTGCACACTGCTACTACAGTAACTATTTCAAGTGTGAACCTGTGCAATTAAGTCCTCTACCGCGTGCCAATGTAATTCAACAATCTTCGTGGGAAATATTTCAAAAAAAAAAAAAAACGTTTTTGAGCTAGCTACGTAAAAATCTGTTCCGGAAGTACTTTTTGGATATAATGCATTATTTCTATTTACATTTATCATATCATAGATCATTTTAAGCAACCATCTGTCATTTAAAAGTTAGTGGTTTTCTGAGTGAATCTTTGCTAGAATCGTTTGCTAAGTTGGTACTCAGGGCGGCCATTTTTTTTATTTTTTTTTATTTAACCTTTATTTATCCAGGGTAGAGATAAGGAACACTACATGGTGTTGCAAACGGTCTTCATGTAGTGTTCTTTTTGGGATACATTAGGCATTTTAAATGATGTTAAATAGTTTGTTAAATAAATTAATTGTACTCAGCGTGTTTGACTTTCTAAATTGCTTCAGTGTTTATTGTTAAATGTTATTAATTTGCTTGTTGACATAGCATCATTTTATGGATGTCCCCTGGGTTCTTCAGCGAAAATAGGCAACCACCTGGTCACAGGCATTTATAATGAGCACACACCAGATTGGTCTGTATAGTAGGCTATTTGCTTTAAAGCTTACCTGGGTGTTGAGAAACAAACAAAAGCAGCTTTCCTCAACGATCTGAACCTTGTCACAACTCACTTCACGGTAAGTCACGAAGTTGCTTGTGCATCAGTGTTTACGCACTGCTTTTTGGCTGGACCGCAAGAGCGGGGCCAGCCCGACAAACGCGAATGTCTGTGACTGAGTGACTGAGTGAGTGATGAAGTTACACCATTGGTCGACCGAGTTATGAAGTTACACCATTGGTCGGCCGGAACACGTGTGTTAGGTCCAGCCATGTACTATGTTTTGACCTGGTCTTGTTCATGAATAAAGCCCCATGCTTCCTAATCTGAGGATGTGGCTGGTCTCACATTACCATTGGAAATGTGTTTCCTTGATTAACATTAATATATGCAGACAAAAACCTCCATGCCTACATTATAAGGCGTTTTCATTTACTGTTACAATTATTCCGCTCCTCTGTTACAGTTATACCGACTAGGTTGTATGAATGGAACATCATACTGCTTGTACTTTGGTTTAAATTCTATCTCGATTACGTTATGACTGTCTTTGAAACGCGTAGTGACTACTGACATGTCAAGCTGTTTGAAGTAAAATGTCATAGTTATAGGCTCAATATTTTCTGGACTAAATGAGCCAAATCCAAAAACTACTAGTACTACTTACATTATTTTATTTGCCTTTTCCATTGAGGCATTTCTTTGAAGGGAATGGACTGCACGTATGATGTCGATTTGGAAGAACTGTGTCCAGTTTGCGGCGATAAGGTTTCCGGATACCACTACGGTCTGCTGACCTGTGAAAGTTGTAAGGTATTTTAAAATGTCACAGCTTTGTCATTTTAACTGATGTAATAATAAATTATGGCTGTATTCTATGTATTATTGTTGCTATCTTCCGTTATTTTGTTAGATGAGGGCGAATGCGATGCTATTTTAAATTATTATTATTATTATTATTATTATTATTATTATTATTAACAACATGTAGGCTTGTATATAGGTTATTGTATAGGAGTCATAATAAAAACTTTCTTTCACTAGGGTTTTTTCAAGAGAACGGTTCAAAACAATAAGAGGTACAATTGCGCAGAAAACCAAGATTGCAAAATTGACAAAACGCAAAGGAAAAGATGTCCCTTTTGTCGCTTTCAGAAATGCATCACTGTCGGAATGAGATTAGAAGGTAAGAAAGAAAACTGAGAAATATCTGGTTCTTATTAGCCTTTTCTATAGCTAAATGATGGAGGAATAACGATACACCCTTAATTCTATCAAATTTATCAATCTATCCCAGTACTCGGTCACGACGTAAGTCTTGGTTTTCCATTCATTCAAAAACAAATTAGCACTTCATAAGTCCTTGTTCTCGTGTTTATAGAACATAATAAGCTAACTGACATTTCATTTATTTAGTATGGTTAGGCTTCAAATACCGATTGTTGGCCTAAATTAAGTAATGGCATTTAACAGTCAGCGCCTGCTTAGTAGTATCAGGTTTAAGAACAAGACGAAAAATGCATAACCTATTCGCAGCTGAACATTTGGGTTCAGACTGGGCTCAAAAGCAGTTTCCATACAGTATGTAGGCTAATACAAACATTAGCCTGTATCATACACCGCTGTAATTATATTTTTAAATCCTGGCATGTGTTGAAATTAGTATCACTTCTGTGTGGGATTAGTGTACCTGTGAAGAGTAATAGTGGTACATTTCTTCCATGTTGGATATTATATGCATAGATGTGTCTAAGTACAAACTCATAGCCATATCATTACAAACCTCATCACTACCAGCGAAGGTCACAAGCCTACAAGCACGTGAAGCTGTTGTCAAGCTGTGTTGTAGATTGGCAGCTGTTGGCAATCCAATTCTAAGAGAAATGAACCTCAGCAAGAACTTTGGCTAAAATGGCTTATCGTGTAAATGAATGGGCTCATAAATTGTCCAACAACAAAAAACAGATTTGGTCAAATTATCATGCCTTCCAAAGTACTGATTGGACACCAGAAGCTCAATCTTGGTCTCGATATGAGAACACTCTCAGAAAAAAAAGTGTTCTCTGGCTTGTCTCCAGAGGGGAAACCTTTTTATTTCTTTATGGGACCCTCTATGGTAGTTGTGAAAAGAGTGAAAGCTCCCAGATTGAGTCATTTTGCTCAACTGACAACACTTGAACCTGATAGGGTTCCTCTATGGAGACAGAGAGGAGCATTTTGGAACCCTTTCTTTTGACGAGTGTACCAGTAAACTTCCAAAACCCCATTCCATTGGAACTTCCATTTTTAAAAATAATGTTTGTTATCTATCTGAAACATGAGCGTGTTTCTGATGGCTCTGGTGGTCTTCTCTCCATCCTGACTTTGGCCAGCGGTGCGGGCAGACCGCATGCGGGGCGGCAGGAACAAGTTCGGCCCGATGTACAAGCAGGACCGGGCCCTGAAGCAGCAGAAGAAGGCTCTGATCCGGGCCACGGGCCTGAAGCTGGAATCTGGGCCTCTGCTCCCGGCCCCTCCTCAAACGGACTGCACGTTCACCCCCAGCCCCCAGTGCCCCTCCCCCATGCTGAAGGCCCCGGCCCAGCCCCTCCAAGACCCTCCGGGCTACACCCCCTTTGCCATGTCAGCGCCCGGGCCTTTCCCGGGTCTGTACCAGTACGGTTCCGCCCCCTTACCCAATCGGGCCATTAAGTCGGAGATGTCCGACCCCTCCTGCTCTCCGGACTCCCTGACGGGCTTCGGTTTCCAGGATGGCGGCTGCCTGTCAGTATCGCCGCAGCAACCTGGGACCGTTGCCACGGCGCCAGCGCTGGTGCTGGAGCTCCTGCACTGCGAACTGGACGAGGCGCAGGTGCGGGCTCGGATACTGGAGCACCTGCAGCAGGAGCAGGCCGGGCTGGGCCGGCTGGACCGCACCGGTGCCTTCGGCCTCGTGTGCCGCATGATGGACCAGATGCTCTTCTCCGTGGTGGACTGGGCCCGCGGCTGCGTCTTCTTCAAGGAGCTCAAGGTAGGCCAAGCTGGGGGTGGCATGGCTCCAGGGGGGGCGGGGCTCTGGAGGGGGCGGGGCGGGGCTCTGGGGTGTGTGTGTGAGTCTGGGTGTGCTGTGTGGGCAGCTGTGTGGTATAATGGTTAGTGGACAGGGCTTGCCACTTAGAGGTTGCAGGTTTGATTCAGAGGAGGAGCACTGAATCTGAACTGCTTCAGTAAATGCCCAGCGGTATAAACGCATTGCATGTAAAGCAATGTGGAATCTGTGGAATCAACTCTTACAGAGTACATTTTACTCTAATAAAGTACATGTCCATGTTGGAGTCATATAATCTCTGTTAGAGTTGAATTCACACGGGACATTTTACTGTGTACACGTATGCCATGTCTGCCGCTCTGGGTAAGAGCATCTGCTGTGAGTCTGAGCCGTGGAGACTGGGGTATGGGTGTGGACTGGGGTGTAGGTGTGCCGCATGATTGATTCTGGGTCTGGGTGGGTGTGTGTCCCACATCACTACTTTGTTTCCCTTTGGTGATGCACAGGAGAGTTCAATCAGGAAATGGTCCATTTCTTACAGGGAGTTTTGACTTTTTAGTCTTTGTATTCTGTACTGAGGGATGTCTGAACTGATAAAGAGGGCAGGTGCAATTTTGCACAATACGTTTTTGAAGCACTGTTTTGTGTCCTCGATAAAGTGAGATGTACATGCTTTGGACCTCACAATCCATTCCTCTTGGTCGTTCACTGTAAAAAAAAATTCTGTGAATTTTATGGCAAAAGTCTGTAAAATAACACAGGTACGAAATTGTAAACAGCTGAAATGTAAATAATTGTGTTATTTACGGGGAACTACTGTCATAGATTTAATGTTTGTTAGATACACAGCCTGCTACTGTATGATTAACAGATCATTACCGTTCTTTATACAGTACCCAGTTGCCAGTACTGTGAAATATACAATTTTTTTTTTTACCGTGTTGTGTTTTATACGTTCTCCCTCCCTCATCCCTGGTTTTAAACTCTGCATGTCAGAGGGACGCTCGGTAACTCGGTTACCTGTGCTTTCGGCTCTGCTTGAGGTCCTGTCTGTATTCCAATGGTAACTTCAGATGTCCGGCCTTTGTCCACTCCCACTTATAAATAGGCAGCCAATGGGAACTGTTAGAGATTCCCCGATGACAGGTACATAATTTCCAAAGCTCAGAATGTCCAGCTTCCCGCCCAGTTAGTTTGGTATGCGTGTGTGTATGTGTGTGTGGTTTTGTGGAGTGTGTGTGTGTGTGCATGCTGTTTGTAGAGCGTGTGTGTGCACGTGTATTATGTGGTAAGAGTGTGTGACCGTCTGGTGGGCTGTGGGGCAGGGGTGCAATCAGAGGGTGCCGACAGCCCCTCTCATCACCAGATCAAGGAATCCCCGCCAGAGTGGCCCGTATTTCACCCCACGCCCCGCCCCGCTCCACCCCGACGGTCTCCCTCCACACGCACACCTGTCGATCACACCTCCTGAGGGCTGCTTCTCTTGTCACACGCTTGTCATTCTACCCCAGTTTAAACGTTTACTCTCTTCTTTTGCCCTTTGAACGTTTTATAACTGTGCATCTGTGAGTGTGTGTGTGTGTGTTGTGCGGTAGGAAAACATGCCAGTCTTTGACCAAATTATTGTTCCTGGTCTCCTGGCTCTTTTATTTTCTCTATGAATGGCCCCAAATGCATAGAATATGTACCCTTGCCAATTCTTTTCTCCACTATTCACTTTATGATGCAAAGCATACTACTGGTTTTATTCTACAGACATGACAGTCTTGCTGTGCTATGCACTGTTCTGTAAAAGTGGAACATGTTGAATGCTTAAATGTAAATATAAATGCAAGTCTCTCTCTCTCTTTCTCACCCACACACGCATGCATGTGCACACGCACGCACACACACACATAGGCGTATATTTCCTATTTCCTCATGTATACCCACATGTAGCTACACATGGAAATAAGGAGTGTAGGTCATTGGTGAATGGAGTGAAGGAACAGACCAACCTCAATGTAATATGTATCTGAAATATTTTGCACAATTATTTAGATGTCAGTAAAATTTGTAAACTAACACATTTGTAAAATGTGTATGTAGGTGTGTGTGTATGTGCGTTGGTCTTTCTGTGTATATGTGTGTATGTGTGTGTGTGTGTGTGTGTGTGTGTGCATGTGTGTGTGTTTGTACAAGCACAACATCGAGGTGAAGATTCAGCATGAGGACATCATCGTCCAGCCCCGCACCTTGCTGCTCATTTGATGTGCTGATGGCAGGTTTCCACTCTCTTTGTCTCAGCGTGGGACAGGTGAGAGCTGACAGGTGACAGGTGTATTGATCCCTTCGCTGTGACAGAATAGAGGTAATCCAGGCCCAAGAAATGACCTGCAGGTATATTTACCTGGGAGAGACACAAGCCCTGCCCAACCTATCCTGACTGCCGAGAGCAAAGCATGATGGGTCCAACGGTCTGATGCGCTGGGTCTGATCCTGACCTACTGTGGGGGAGTTGGGGGCTATTTAAAAAATGTAAGCAGGTCGGACTGCTATATAACTGCTACTGCTAGCCTCCTGCTATTGTAGCACAGGTGTGTTTGAGGAAGGGTGTGGCCAGGTGTGTTTCAGGATGGGTGTGGCCAGGTGTGTTTCAGGATGGGTGTGGCCAGGTGGGTTTGAGGTTGGGTATGGCCAGGTGGGTTTGAGAATGGGTGTGGCCAGGTGTGTTTAAAGATGGGTGTGGCCAGGTGCATTTGAGGATGGTGAGGTGCGGGATGTGTTATGCAAAAGCTCTGAAACTGGCCTTGGCCAGGTGTTGGGTGTGGGCAGGTGAACCGTGTAAGGGGTGTGGTAATTAGCCTTTGAGGTAGTTTTTACTTCCGGCAGATTATTGATGAATTATTGTTTTTCCAGAAGTAAAAAAAAAAAGAAATTTTCATGTGATTCTGTTTGTAAAAAAATGTTTTGTTGAAAATTCCCCCGGGATCCTGCAGAATAAAATTGCACTGGCTCGTTGAGCGTTAAAGTGTCTGGTTTGTGTGGGCCCAGGTCTGGGGCCTGGTGTGCAATGTGCGGCACGTGTCACAGCAGGCTGTGCAGTGGTCAGAGTTACGGACTACGAAGGCTGTGGGAGATTAAATATTCTCCAGTAATGATTAAGGTCTGTAAATACATACAAACTACTGCATCATCTGAAGGGAACAGCATTATATTACTTTCAAGTAAATGCTTGTCAACGACATACTTAACTTCTATCTATATCCCGGCATTAATTGACAAATATTCTAAACAGTTTCATTCAGACAGAGGCCAGGGTTGCCAGATTGAGAACATATTAACCAATATGTGCAGCACAGAGAGAGGATTCACCTGTCAGGAAACACCATGCTCCTCAACTATGAGGGCACTGAACAGATAAGACTTAAGGCCAGACTTGAAGACTAAAAGAGCATCAGTGTCTGGAATATCAGTGAGCTTGTAAACCTGGCGTAAACAGCAAAAATAAATCTGACATCCGCTTTGTTCGTCAGTTAAAGTTAACGATGGTGCGTGCAGCGGGTGGACTGAGTCTGTGTGTGAGGAGGTCTTGGTGGCTAGTGAGAGACTCGACACACAGCGGGAGAGGTCGTTGGCACAGACGATACCTGAAAGTCTGCAAGTTAAGGCTCTCACTTCCTAAAAACATGTCCTCCAAGGCCTGGGCCGATTTTCAAATGCTTGCTACTGTCTGTTGGCTTTGGAGATGAAATGTCTGTTGAGCGGGGTCATCTAAAGACTGAAAGGAGCGTGACATTCACTGGTGTCGTAGCTCATTTTAAATGGCCCTTTGACAGTCAAGGACAGTTAATGTTCACTTTCAGCTGTCCTTGACTATCATTCCAATAGCAGACTTCTTTCCAGAATTTCACATTACAGGTGATCATTTTGGTTTGCTGTATGATGTATTGTAGTATTTTATTCGGGGTCTGTTAGTTGTTGTGCTGCACAACAACCCTGGCTGTAGATAGTAGTGTGTGTGTGTGTGTGTGTGTGTGTGCACGTGTGCATGTGTGTGTGTGCACGTGTGTGTGTGTGTGTGTGTGCACATGTGCATGTGTGTGTGTGTGTGTGTGTGTGTGCACATGTGCGTGTGTGTTTCTGCGCATGTGTGTGTGTGTGTGTGCACATGTGCGTGTGTGTTTCTGCGCATGTGTGTGTGTGTGTGTGTGCACATGTGCATGTGTGTGTGTGTGTGTGTGTGTGTGTGCACATGTGCGTTAGAGCGTCTCCTCCTCTCTCTGCAGGTGGGGGATCAGATGAAGCTGCTGCATAACTGCTGGAGTGAGCTGCTTCTGCTGGGTCACATCTACAGACAGATACAGCACAGCAAAGAGGACAGTGTGCTGCTGGTCACCGGACAGGAAGTCAGTGTGCAATACATTCCACTCACTTTTACAATCTGAAACACCTGCCAAATATCACTCATCCCAAGCAATGCTAATACCAATAAAATACGACCTTCGATATCCAATGTAAAATACTGTTGTGAAAACATTGTCTATTATTAATTATTTTATATTTTTTCATCTTTGAAGTAGTGCATTATTTGAAATGTATTTCAAATATTAACAAAATTGTAGTGAATAATCATAGATTACATAAAAACGTATCTTTAAGTGTTAAAATTCAAATGTTTCATTTGTATTTTAGAAATCGTCCTTGTAAGATTATGCCATTGATATCAAATTAAACATTGTTTAAAGTCATAAATAAAATAAATTACTTTTTCAAATACAAAGTCAAGAACTATATTGGAATTTATTGTAATGCATAGACACACAAAAGCAGTGCTTGCAGTGATGAGACCTGCTGTGTTTTGGCAGATTGAAATCTCTTCCACTGCTGACCAGGCGGGGGCGATACTGAGCAGCCTGGTGCAGAGCTGCCAGGAGCTGGTGAGGAAACTGCAGGCTCTGCAGGTGGACCGTGGAGAGATTGCCTGCTTCAAGTTCCTCATCCTCTTCAACCCCGGTAAGCTCATATCCTGGAAAAGAAACCACTGGAGAAGCCAAATCCGCAGGTAATACAGTACCATGTACATTGCACAGACCACAATGTTGCCAAACGTTTATACCCATATTCCCACTGTGGAGCTGGAACCAGGCTGGCTCATTATATCCCTTTCCCACCGTAGACCTGGAACCAGGCTGGCTCATTTCCCCCTTTCCCACTGTAGAGCTGGAACCCAGCTGGTTTAAGTAAAATCAGCTCTCATATGGTGTTAGTGACTTGATTTCTATTTGACGTCATTTTGCCATACCTGAAGTTTTGCTGGAGTGAATATGTGTGAATGTGGGTAAAATTCTGCTTTAACTTTCTGCCCATATATTCTTGTAAACACTCTTCATTCTTTTCACTTTAAAAATCCTGTTCTGTAGTTGAAAAACCAATCAAAAATGACCTGACCCCCGCTAAGCTCTAACATTTTAAAGAGTGCTATTTCAATTTATTCCACATTGAAAATGAAATGCAAGTTCAAATGTAAATTGATGGCAACTGATTTGTAATTGAGGGCAGATACATGCCCATCAATTAATTCGGCTATTATGCACTTAAAAGGTGGGGAAAACACAGGACGGATTTCTTCATTTATTTTGCTTTTGAGTCGGTAATGGGTTTAATTAGAGTTTGGGCTCTTTGAAAAGGCACGGTGTACAAAGAGCCCTCGTTCTGTGAGAACTCTAAACAGACGCTTAATGGACTGACCCATCGCTGGTTTCTGTGCCTCACAGCCGAGCTGCAGACGCTCCGCAGCGGAGGACAAAAAGCCCTTTTTCTCGCACAGATTCACTTAAGGGACAGCAATTTACTGCTGGCTCGGCACCAACAAAAGGGCCTGTCAATAATGAGCACGTCCGTGGGACCTGGAATATTCCGCATATCTATGCGTTTGGAGGCCTCTCTCTCTCTCTCTCTCTCTCTCTCTCTTTCTCGCTCTCTCTCTCTGTCTCTCTCGCTCTCTCTCTCTCCCACTCTCTCTCACTTTCTCTCTCTCTCTCTCTGTCTCTCTCGCTCTCTCTCTCTCCCTCTCTATCTCTCTCTTTCTCACTCTCTCTCTCTCTGCAATTCACTTCCCACTCTCTTCTCTTTCTCAAATTCTCTCTATTATTCCTCCTTGTTGTCTCCATCTCTTTGTACGATTCTCTCTTATTCTCTCATCGTCTTTCTTGTTCTCTATTTTACTCTCTTCTCAAACACAGGGAATGCCTGTCACTCCCTCTCACTTTCTTCCTCATTCCTGCTCTCTCTCTCTCTCTGCTGTGAATCCCCCATTCAGTCGAGTTAGATTTATCAGGGAATGTTGTGCTCACCTTGAAAGAGATGGCAATGAAAAGATTACTCAGAATATATGATTATCTCCAGAATGTTGCGCACTGTGCCCAGATGCTTCTGGGCAAGAAGAAATTAGAGGAACAGGCTGATCACCCGAGAGACTGACACACACACACACACACACACACACACAAATTATTGTAGATACATTCATGCACATACACATTCTTTTTTACCCACATAAATGTATTAGGCACACACAGACACAAATGCACATGTCCCATAAGAACACATCTGCATAGACACATGTATGCATTCTTATGCACTTACACTACATAAACATGCAGAAAAAATGAATTTGTGGACACACAAGCAGCTGTTATACAGAAAAATGTGGACGACTGCACGAAAGACCATTCATAACAGAAAATTCATGTATACAAACGTGCATGGAGAGGGTCTGCATTTAAGAGCTTTTCAGCTGAATAGTTTCAAAAGTTCTGGTTTGACAAGCGCAGTTGGTTCCCTTGAAAAACACCGATTATTGTTTTCCCCTTGTCACAAAATATTTCTGTTGAGCCGTGTCTGACTGTTTAGTGTCTAGTTCTCCTGTCGGTTTGGAATACAGTAGCAAGTTGATCTCTCGCCTTCTCAGTTCAATTCAATTCATTTGAGTTCAGTTCAATTTGATGATGCTTTAATGGCAGAACTGGAGTGTCATTGCCAGAGCATATGCGAAGCATGATGAAATACGAAATAGCTAACTATGTCAAACATGCGTGATGAACTATAATCAAATTAATTTTATATTAATGTTATATAGTACCTAATATAATCACACATTTCTCAATCCTTTTCTCCACTTCCACGGTCTCTGTGGCCCTCTTCCTTCCATCATTATCTTTTTTCACTTCCTCTCTCTCTCTGTCTTTCTCTCTCTTACCCTCTGTTCAAGAATGCTTTATTGGAATAGAATATATTATATATCATAATGTATTACAGTATATTGACAAAGCTTTACAAGTACTTCTACACACAAACATTTATTTATTTATTTATTTATTTATTTATGTTTGTTTCTTTGTTTGTTTGCTTATTTTCCAGTATCTCTCTAGTTTGTTCTACTGTGTCCCTCAGGTTTTGGCAGACATGCCTGCTAATTTTGTGCAGCACCATTTCTCTCCCAGTAGAATTTGCAAGAAGTTCTGGGAATTTTTGCAGTTGGCTTTCCAGTTGATCCCAAAATTGTTTGATGGGGGTTGAGGTCAGGGCTCTGTGCAGGCCAGTCAAGTTCTTCCACACCCTTTATTGATGAAACCATTTCTATATGGACCTCACTGTGTGTCTGGGGGCATTGCCATGCTAAGACAGGAAAGGGCCTTCCCCAAATTGTTGGGGAAGGACAGAATCATCTAGAATGTGAGTGTATGCTCTGTCATTAAGTTTTGTCTTCACTGGAACTAAGGGGCCTAGCCCAAAACATGAAAAACTGCCCCAGACCAAGGGGTGTCCTGATACTTTTGGTCCTATAGTGTAGCTTATCAGGATGTGCAAGTGGTGTTAGTTTATTATTACTTTTTGGATACATAGTAATTTGGCTGTGATCTACTGTAATAGGAGTGTTTGTGACAGTAAAGGCTCACAGAGAAACAATGACATCTTTCTCTCTTTGCGCTGGTGCAGATGTGAAGTTTCTGGAAGGCCAGCAGTTTGTGGAGAGCGTGCACGAGCAGGTGAGCGCGGCTCTACTGGAGCACACGCTCTGCAACTACCCGCAGTCCCTGGACAGGTTCGGCCGGCTGCTGCGTCGGCTGCCCGAGCTGCGCAGCCTGAGTGCGCAGGCGGAGGACTACCTGTGCTACAGGCACCTGAGCGGGGAGGTGCCCTGCAACAGCCTGCTCATCGAGATGCTGCACGCCAAGAGGGCCTGCTCCTGAGGCTCTGCCTCCTTCCACCCTAACCGCCCATCCAGTAAGCAGACACCTCCCACTGTATGAAAGCCTACTATTGAGGCTCCGCCTCCTTCCACCCTAACCGCCCATCCAGTAAGCAGACACCTCCCACTGTATGAAAGCCTACTATGGAGGCTCCGCCTCCTTCCACCCTAACCACCCATCCAGTAAGCAGACACCTCCCACTGTATGAAAGCCTACTATTGAGGCTCCGCCTCCTTCCACCTTAACCACCCATCCAGTAAGCAGACACTCTGGAGGCTCCGCCCTTTACTGCCTTAACCTCCAATTCAGTGACTCCTCCCTCAGTAGGAGGGAGCCATTTTGCATCAGTTTGTGCAAAGAGTTTGAGTATCTCATATTTCCCCTCTGTTGCTACTTTTTAAGCTAATTTTCTTCCATGCATGTTCAATTTCTCAAGTAGGCAATGCTGCTCCAATGTTCCCGGTTTATGAAACGGAACCTTTTTAACTCTCAAATGTTCTCGTGTGAGTGCCATGTAATTTGTGGATGTACAGAAACAGCATTTACAGCACATGCGTGGATCCGAGAGCCCGAGCACCGGCCCCTTTTGCCCAACGTGCCCCTATGATACGGCAAAAAAGTTTTCTAAATATTATTATTGTTGCTGTCATTAAGTTTCATTAATTCATTTAGATAACGTGTATTCTGTAAAATAACTGTTTGACATAAAGCTGTTTTTCTAGGTTGGTATGCCCTTTTCTTACTTTCAGCACCTGCCCCTGGTTGGCAAGGAGAAACCTCGGTAACACGGTACAGCGTACCTAAAAATAAATAAATAAATGAATGTACTATTGCATTTCAATAACAGTCAACAGCGCATATTCTCCGTCTGTGAGTCAAGCTTGTCCTTTCTTTCGGCGAGGCAAAAAAAAGCTGAGATTGAGGCAACGAAAATAGTCGCCGCGCTTCTGTAGCGGAAGCTCTTTCAATAAAAAGCTGATGGAAATTAAACGACGGTGACAAAAGTTTGTGTGCGCGTGGCGGCCGGAATGAAAAGGATGTTCGAAGCTACGCCCACGCACACCGCCGCAGCTCCGCCAGGAAGGCGCGAACTCCTACACATCCACTACACCATTGTGCGACTATTGTGAGAAAGGTGTTGAATAGGAAGATCAGGAAGCAAACAACATGTCGACTAAACGCGCCGCTGACGGGTTTGATGCTAGCAGCTGCGAAGACACATCAGTTATGAGTATTTAAGTTTTTATACTGTACGTGTAGTCCTACATTCATTTTTGAAAAATGAATACTAGAGGGAATAATAGTGCCATAAAAATGATTTATAAATACCATAATAATATATGTTCAAAAAGTGATTGATATTATTAAAAGGAAGCATCAGGAATAAGTGAATGGAAAGCAAATGTTTTTGTTGAGTTGCTGAGAGAAAAATTCTCGCTGAGAAAGAATATGAGTGTGGTCCATGATGCCCATGATAGTTTCAGAATTAAAGACCACATTACAGTTACTTTATTTTATTTTATTTTTGAACAGTTTGTTCTGGCATGTAGGCCTGCCTGTTTGTTTCATAGTGGTTTCTTAGCCTTGGTAACAACAGTTATACCTCCCTGTAACATTATAAAAATGCTGCACGAACGCGTGGCCTTTTCAGACCGTAATAGACAATCTGACATTCCAGGCATTCAGTTTTGACAATAGATTGTGTCCCTTTTCAAGAGAGCACAATGCTTTGCCTGTTATGAATCTCTACTGTAGAGCATGTTTATATGTAAAATATGTGATGATATATCTGTACAGGAACTAAAATAAAAAAGAGCAAAAAAATGGAATATAAGCATAAATGTGCATATACATGTATTTATATGAGTTGCATTTTGCATTTGTGCTTGTGTTTCATTTGACCGTGCCATTTTTAGAGTGCTCGGTTGTCTGGTTGGTGGGAGCGGACTGTAAGCATTTACCTTTAGAGGTCATAATGTCACATGTCCCAGTGCACTGGAGCTTTCCCTTTCAAAGTGGGAAACATCCTCAATAAATCAACCAAATTTTATTTATATAGGCCTAGTACATTTTCCCAAGACTTGGCCACAGCGTGCTTTAGAGTAGGCTGTAACCCGGCCTAAACCCTGGCAAAGCACGCCAGGGGCAGCAGTGTCAGGGAAAACATGGCTGCACTAAATGCTGCTCTAGAGATTAATTCACCATTAGCAGAGCAGTTAGGCCACCTTGGGGGTGGATGGCTACAATATATTTTCATTTGTATTGTTAAATGTTTCAAATAACATGTAGAAATACACTGCAAAATATACAAATTTTCGCTGCTTTGGTCTCAGTGGGATAAACAGTGTCTTTTTTTTTTTTTTTTTTTTTTACAAAAGAAGGTAGAGCAGACAGGCCATCGTACTTTTTGCTTTATCTAGACAGGTAGAAAGCAGAGAGGGTGACATGTAGAGATGGGACTATAACTCAGAAGATGCTATGGCAGGCGATCAAACCCCCACCCCATGCAAGAGGATTTCTTTATGAGTTGAGAGTTGGCTTCACTATGGACTGCACCAACTGCCTCACACAAGACCATAGGCTGCTCGAAGTGTCTCACTGGGATCTGAATATAAATCACAGAATGTATTTTTAAACAAAATGTATTGAAATATATTGTAATGTTTTGGAAACTGTAATTAGTGTCTCTATGTGTCCAAATAATCTGTTGTACAGTGTATTTTTCAATATATGGCAATATATTTTCATTGTATGAGAGGAGTAAGGTGGCTGAGGGCAAGGTCATATCCTGAGCTAGTTAACAGGGTTAAGGCAGACTGATGTTTCCACAATGGTGTCAGACTGGAATGAAGCAGTTGGCTCCAATACATGGATATATCAGTCTGTGTTAATTCTGTTTTAATAACTCAAGTCATGTGGTGACATCAAATCGTACGATGTCACTTCCTGTTTATTTGGGGTTCTGTCAGTATCTCCCTCTGTTCTGTCCGAATGTGTCAGAATGTACTCTTTTTTGAAGGGGGAAGTGAAGGCTGTATTGTGTATTTATTCTACATTTGAAAATATTAAATGCAATTATTTAAACCAGCTCTTTTGGTTGTTTCCAAGCCAACGTATCCCTTATTTTCTTCAAGGGAACGCACAAGAGAACTGAGAAAGAGCTCAACATCATCAAAAACATGTAATGCCAGTAAACAGTAGTAATAAAAACAGAAAGAAATACCTAAATGCCAGAATTTCCATTTTCAGATCAACTGTTCATATGTATGATCTCAGAGATGTTTAAATGGCTGGGAGCAATATGTGTTACGCCTCTGACAGAGATAAATAAGAAATGTGCAGAATTTGAGACATGAAAATATGGAGAATTACAGTAATATGCAGAATTCATATTGAGTGAGAGAGAGTGAGTGTATGTGTGTGTGTACATGTGTGTGGTGTATGTGTAGGTGTGTTTGTGTGTGTGTGTGTATATATATATATATATATATATATATATATATATATATATATATATACAAGGGCTCAGTAAATGCAGACTGTTCTGCATTTGGCTTCTCTGTGAATGGGAGACAGAAGGCAGGAGCAGCACTCTTTTGGGAGCAGGTGTTGGAGAGGCTGATGTGCTGGCCATTTGAATGCGCTCCTCCCCTGGAAGAGAAAAGCCTGCTGTTCGTAAACGCTCGCTCTGCCAAAGCACCCGACCAACACGCTGTCTGAAGTGCCACTCTAAGTCCTTTTATTGGACATTTTATGTGAAAATAAAACAACAAACAAAAAAACCCCATCTGTGATAAAGTTTATCATATGGGCCTAATAAAGGGTTTCTCACTGAAAACCTTGTGACTTTGAAAAGCCACGGGCTCTTCCTGAGAGCACGAAGAATCTATTAGCAGGGGAAACACAAACTTTCAGCACATGAACACACGAACGCACACATGTGCAAACACACACAGACACTGGAGTATCTCATTCACTGATTTTCAGGTGAATGTGTTTTCATCCAGTCCACAGACAGATAAACAGACAGGTAGGAAGGGTAGACTTCTTAAATATGTTTTTTTGCGGCTCTGGGTACTCCATAGCGCCTCCCAGTGTCAAGCTCATTATGAAGGGGATGTAAAGGATCAGCTGAGATTCACTGAGCCTTCTCCCTTTTCCGGAGCACAGAGATCTCAGATAGCTGTCTTGTGTCTGTGACTTCCCGACAATTTTACTGGCTGTGCTTACAATCCTTGCCAGTTTGCTCCTGTTCTTGGCCCCAAGGTTGTGCTAGCAAGCTGAAATATCAAGAGTCAGAACACGTTCAATGAGGCATTTGTATCCCAGTACTGAAATGTCTCTACTTACAGCAAACCTTTAACTTTCTTACTCTCTCCTCTCCTGTAGTACTGTGCGGACTGTAGGGTGTGAAATAGTCACTAGCTCCCCTGTAGTACTGTGTGCACTGTAGGGTGTGAAATAGTCACTGGCTCTCCTGTAGTACTGTGTGGACTGTAGGGTGAAATAGTCACTGTCTCTCATGTGGTACTGTATGGACTGTAGGGTGTGAAATAGTCACTGGATCTCCTGTAGTACTGTGTGCACTGCAGGGTTTAAAATAGTCACTGGCTCTCCTGTAGTACTGTGTGGACTGTAGGATGGGAAATAATGACTGGCTAATGATAAATGTACCAGTTGGGAGCCAGTGCTCCCAGTTCAAGAGATATAATTTCAAAATATGTTGGGAAACGGCTGTATTGTAGTGATTGTCAAACCTTCTGTAGCTTCTCTATTTTCACTAGTCGTTGTAGCCTCCATGCAAACACCTTTCATGCTCTTTATGGACCAGAACAACAATTTAAAACTTTTCTATTAAAGCACCAGATGGGAAAAATTATTTCAAAAACAGGAATTATTTTTACAGGATATTTACTGCCCTCTAGTGTATTATTCTTGAAGCATCCTTTTGTTTACAGTATGTGGCTGTTCCCTTCTGTTCCAGTTGAGTACTGTGCTTTAAGATTCATATTGATCTTCAAGCAGCCTCACTTGTCAGACTCACAGCCTTATTGTACTCTGAGCCTGACAAGGTTGACTCAGATGTGAGAGAAGTTCATCCAGCCTCCAGGCTGGGTGCTTTGCCAATAAACCAACAATCAGTTAGTTTATTCTGATTAATCACAATCTTTTGTCCGGAGTTTCATTTGGAAGTGGCAGTTCAAGCCAACTCTACCATCAGTCAAACATAATGCTGTCCTTGGGAAAAATCTAGCCTTGCCTCTCAGCAACTTCACTGCTGAAGCTGAGGTGATTCATTGCTGGATCTAATAATAAGCAAAAGCTCTTCTTTTCATTTCTCAGAATTACCATTAAAACCCATGAATTGACAGGGTATAAAATAAATTGACAGAAATTATTATTTGTGCAAGTTATGAATACCTTGCTCAGTTATATCTTGTCTATCATTGATATTGCGAGTGAGTATTTGTGACCTTCCGACCCAACAGTTGGACAGCTTTATAATATTTTGTCGAGCTGGAAATTAAGCCGACAGCATCAAATATTCTTCTGTGTCATTTGTATTCAGATATCTCAGGTGTACAGGTGTTGTGTGGTGAAAATATTCACACATGAACCTTTTTCACGTGTGTTTTTAAATGCTATAATGGTGCAAATAAGTTACGTTATAAAGAACAAATGCAATTCAGTTATATCAATACAAACAGTTTTTCAGCGATTTTATGCTTCTTTTTGGCGACTTGTCACTTATTTATCCAATCTATTGAAAACCAAAAATTTCTTTTCACGTTTCTTCTTGAATTTATTTTTTTGTTTATATTTGAGTTTATATTTATGTATTTATCTTTTAATTTTGACATTTTTGGTATTTATGGTATGATTTTGTGTTGTGTTTTGTGTTATATGAAGTTGCTGCGATGTTTCTAAAATGATTAGGGCCTATGTGCAATATTAAGCTATATACGATCGTGGTAGAAACCTTGCAGCGACCTTGAAAAATCATACTGGGCACAAAGTCATTTTATTGTTTAACGATTCTTTAGGTTAACGTAAATTCCGAACAGGAACTGTTAATAACTGACTCTCACGTAGCCAAGCTACAGTGGCTATAAAATTTAATTTCTGGGTTTCATTGCAACAGTAGAATAGTTTTTCATCGTTGATGGCGAAGCATTAAAATATATTTATGGTATATTGTATATTTATGGTATATGGTATAATGTGTTAGTAATTAAAGTTAATCCAACTTTAATGCAAACATATATACCATATGTTTGCATTAAAGTAGGATTAACTTTAAGTACTAACACATTTGTAATCCATCCATCACAAAACAATTTAGAAGCGGGAGATCTGAATGTTATAACATTCAAAATGTTTTTGAGGACGTGTCCAATACCATAAAAAAAACAAGTTTCGAATAAAAGGTACGGTGTCAAACTTTGCAAAAACGGTTTTTTGCCAACAGGGGCCTAAATTTCGCACCTTTTCCTGACACTAGTCGTTAAATGAGACTACAACTAAAGGTAGACTGAGCTGTAGTCGTCCAGAGAGGGAGAGCACGGGACCAATTGAGTGTGACTCCGGGGGAATGTGAGCGCAAGCAGCATCCTTTTCTCTGTTTCCGGGAAGCGGCTTTTCAAGATCCAGAAAAATGGCGACGTTGTCGGAGTGCCAGGCTCAGTTCGGAGGTTTCAGTTTCGACTATTGTAAGAGGTAAGAATCGCATGTGAATAGAAAGGAGAACCGTTTATAAGCGCTGCTTCTATACTTTGGGAGAGCGTTTCGGACCTAAGATTTACATTTGTACGCTGGTTTGGCACCTCTGCCCATTGTTGCGGGTTTACGCCTTGCTAGCACACGGCCTAGTTTGGCGTGACTCAGTAATTTCAGTCATCTTTCTGGTAGCTTGTGATTTGCAATTTATATGAATGGATGGACGCAGCTGTGCCAAATATTTAATCTGAGTATTTTGACTGGCAAAATATTGATCTTTGACAATTGTTTTGAACGAAGTTTCGAGTCGTATAATGACGTTGGCCCCATACTACACGCATAATTCGTATTGCTACACTAGCTAGCTAATTGGCATCCTCATCACAATTTACCATAAGTAACAAGGGAAACTGCTATTTTTGTGTGAGGAAATAGCCGAACGTGTAGTAAAAATTAAGCGAATTATACCTGAATGCTTGACTAATATTAATTAGGCTATTACGCTTGAGTAGACTAATATTGTGTATACACATTTGTAATCTGACAGGTAGACTATTGCACTTCCAATAAAAACACTACCATATAGTTTACACAAAAATGCCACGTGTTTCGGAATTATTTTCTTATATTTGCTGTTTTGTAATTTTCTAAATGCAAAAACAAGTCATTTTTACATAAGGTTTCTGGTGATTTTATCTGCAGTCGACATGAAATCACGAATTTTCTCCTTAAATGCGGCATAGTGTTTAAGACGCCGCCTAACCAGTGGAAAGGTGATGTCACGGTTCTGGCCAAAATTGAGAGATTTTAGGACTTCATGGGAATCGTCATTTGTGGCTACTGTTGACGCCTGGCTACGTAAAATACGGCTTATGACGTTCATGTTATAGAACAGTGGTTCCCAACCCGGGTCCTGGCGGAACCCCTGTTATGCTGGTTTTCCTTCCAACCACTATTGTAATTCCAGAATTTTGACAAGCTGTTTATTTTTCTTAATTAGATGCTTTTCATGTTTATCTGGATTTTTTATCCGTTAGAAATAGCTGTGCATGTCACAAAGAATAAACGTCCCATGCTCACATTGTGTTTATTGTGTTATATTGCGAATAACTGCATAAAAAGAGTTAAAACAAAATTATTGAACTAATGAAATTAAAGACTGAGGTGAATCAACAGGCTTCTAATTTGTGAAAGTGTGGACACGTGACCACTAAAACTAAGCGTTTGGTAGATAATAAAGAAGTATGAAAATTATTAAAGAACCTAATCCTAAATGTGTTCAATTTGGAACCAACTGATTAACATCAGTGTTCAATTTGATCAGTTAAAAAATGTTTCCTCTTTATGTAATTGTGCTTATTGTGCTATATTGCAATCAATGTGAACATTTAAAAAATATATATTTTTATTCCTAGTTAACTGCATGGCTGTTTCTGACATAATATGGCTTAACAGGGCAAATAACTCTTTAAACATGAAAAGCACTTAATTAAGAACTATGAACAGCTTGTATAAATTCTGGGATTGCAGCTGTGGTTGGAAGGAAAACCAGCATACACAGGGGTGAACCAGTTGGGAACCACTGCTCAAGGCCCAACACTGGGGCAATAGGCTATTTATTATTTTTAATGTTACTGCTGGCATCTCTGCCCATTTCAGTCACGGGGAAGCTCTCAGTAAAATCATGTCAGCCAGCGAGTGAACCTGTCGGTGTGTGCTTTCCAGGAATGCCCTGCTGGAGGCGGAGATAACCAAGCTGGGGTGCAGCGTTCCTGCAGCGAGGAAAACCGGAACCACGATCTGTGGGGTGGTGTACAAGGTAACTAAAGTTCGAGTCCATAACCTTGCCTGTTCTTTCTTACCTTCACCAGGTTGATACTGTCATACTAGTCATGCATGTGAGTGGCTGCAGGTTCATGGTCTTCTGGATGCAATGACCACCGTCAGCATCGCCGTTCCTCCCTCTAGGCTCCACAAAAATACTTGTGCTTTAAAAGGGTGAAATATCTCTTTAAGAACGCACATGGCTATTGTGTGAATCTGTGTGAATCCAGGAAGCAAAACATGTTATCATCAGGCAAGTGTACGTGTTGTGTAATTGAAGCTTTGAAAGACTTTTGTCAAATGATATACTTCAGTAGGGGATCCTAGGAAAGGGTTTATTTGGCCAGACAGAGGATGTACCTTTTGCAAGGCCGAAGCATTAATGCCCAGCCCTACTCCCGAGGGCTTATGTTCTAGAACTTTCTAACTTATAGTAATTGAGCACAAGATGTATTAGTTTTCTATTTTAGTCAGGGGGAAACCAATTTGGAATGTTTCTGTTGCTTCTTTGAGCCAGTAGATCATATTTCTTTTGTTCAAGGCACAGACAAATTGCACGTTCCTTGGATTTTTTCTTTTTAAGTTACAGGTTCAATACTTTATTTTCTGTGTGCTACAAACCCAGTAGCATCATTTGGATTTAAGGTTTTGTTGGAACAGACTATGTTACTGGAGACATTTTTTTATTTTGTCAAAAAAAAACAAAACATTTTTTATGAGGTATAGAACAATGACCTCTGCTGTGTCCCTTCAGGATGGCGTCATTCTGGGGGCCGACACAAGGGCCACAGAGGGTATGGTGGTGGCCGACAAGAACTGCTCCAAAATCCACTACATCTCCCCCAACATTTAGTGAGTACACCTGCACCTGCCCAACATTTAGTGTAACAGTGCTGTAGGTATAGCTGTGTAAGGATATGCTTAGCTGTGAATGTGTATTTGCTTTTTATCGAGAGCAAATAACTTTGCTCTCGATAAGAGCATTTGCCACGTGTTCCTAAAGTGATTTAGTATGTGCAGCATGCAGTTACATCTGCAAAAACATGACTTGCAAAATTGTAGCCGTGTCTCATAAGGGAGTGATATTCGGTGTTGTGAACAGTGAGAGTCTGTAATCTGTCATTTTATTTATTTGCTTGGCAGGTACCTCTATCCAGCACAACATGAGTCATTTGTCTTTTTCTTAATACAGTGTTTTTATATGGCTGAATATTTATGGAAGCTATTCAGATTGAGGGCAAAACTTTGAGGCTCAATGTCAGTTGTTCCCCAGTGGGGTTGAAGCCCAGTGCTGCGTTGATGTGAAGTCCTGACTAGCTGCGTGTCATGTGATTGATGGTAGTGCTGTGATGTCATAATGCCTGACCTCTGACCCGCTCCCGCTCTGCTCTGCTCTGCTCAGCTGCTGCGGGGCGGGCACGGCCGCGGACACGGAGATGACCACGCAGATCATCTCCTCCAACCTGGAGCTGCACTCGCTGTCCACCGGTCGGCTGCCGCGCGTGGCCACCGCCAACCGCATGCTCAAGCAGATGCTCTTCAGGTGGGCGGCGCCGCCGGCGCATGCCGAGTCTGGCCAGGGACCCCCTACAGTCCCTCCAGGGACCCCCTACAGTCCCTTCAAGGACCCCCTAGAGGTTCCGCGGGCCCCTCGCTGATCTCAGCGTGATCTCTGATCTCTACCCCACAGGTACCAGGGGTACATCGGTGCGGCTCTGGTCCTGGGGGGCGTGGACTGCCTGGGCCCCCACCTCTACAGCATCTACCCCCACGGCTCAACTGACAAGCTGCCCTATGTCACCATGGGTGAGTGCCCCCCCCCCCCCCGATGTGCTTCTGTAAAAGCCTGTAATCTCTTGTTCTGATCTATCAAAAGCTGTTCTAGCCTGTAGCATTCTGTAACAAACTGTCACTGCCTGAAAGATGTGCATATAATTATCAGGCAAACCTATTCCCTTATTAAAATTCAAGTAGGCAGCACGCTGCCTGAGAAGAGATGAGCTGTGATTGGTTCACCTTACCATCTGCCTGATGGGCACAGTAAATCAAATGTAGTTACACAACAATCAGTGTTGTTGAGAGGTACTGAGGGAGAAAAGAGCTCTCTTTCTCTTGCTTCCCACCAGAGGGTGCTGTTGTGCAAGCACTCTGTTCTTTCTGCGTTAAAATGTGTTCGTTTCAAATTCAGTTTATTTTAACCAAATTCTGTTACTGGAGTTCTGGATGCTGTTTACAGCTGTGGGGTGTTGTTTGCTTGTCTTTGTGTTTTAAAATAGGAAAAAAAATCTTGTATGTTTGTGTGGTGACTGTGTGGTTAATTTGTGAGTAAACGTGTGCTTGAAGATGTGCATAACCACAGGGTTAATTTGAGTAACCACATTGTTGATGTTGTTTGTAATCTGTGGTTAATTTCTGCATAACCGTGTGGTTAATTTGAGTGACCGTGTGCCTGATGATGACCGTGTGCTTGGTGCTTGTATTCTCTCCTAGGCTCCGGGTCTCTTGCTGCCATGGCAGTGTTTGAGGACAGATACAAGCCGGACATGGAGGTGAGCAAAGAAAATCCTCACATTCGTCATCATACGCTCATCTGTAATACCTGTTAGAGGTGTTCATTAACCTCAGGGTCCACAGAATCCTGTAATACGCAGTGGGTGTGGCGGAGCACCTCCTGCTGTAACTCTACCCTCTCTCCCACATGCAGATGTTGACATAAGGCACAGAATATCCATGCTCTGGTTCAAACTTTTATGAAAGTAATATAGTTTATTCATGTCTCTCTCTTTCACTGTCTCTCTCTCTCTCTCCTCCTGTCTTTCTTTGTCTCGCTCTCCTTCTTCTCGTCCTCTTCCTCTCTCTCTCAGGAGGAAGATGCTAAGCAGTTGGTGAGAGACGCCATCGCGGCCGGTATCTTTAATGACCTGGGCTCTGGCAGCAACATCGACCTGTGTGTGATCACTAAGGGCAAGGTGGACTACCTGCGCCCCTTCGACGAGGCCAACAAGAAGGGAGTCAGGTGAGACCTTTACCACCCCCACCCCTACACTCCCACAACCCCAAACCCTGCCCCCACTGAAGCCCTGTCTCTGGAACATGCAGGTGAGCTGCAGTGCATGAAATGTCTTCTTTTTTCCAATTCTTGCATTTGCATCCGTACTGATCAAGTAATTAAATTCAAGTTTTTTGTTTTTTCTTTTACAATCAAAATTACACTCCTCACCAGTCCTTTATTATTTGACCTGGTGTGTTTATTCCTTTATTCACCTGTCTGTCCATTCATTCATTCATTCATTTATGACTTACTCATTCATTGCTATTGAGGCATGTTGTGTGCATGTTAGTTTTTGAGTATCTGGAGTGGGCATGTGTGCTAACACAGCCTGTTCTGTCTGAAGATTGACTGCGCTCGAACCTTCGGCTGAGTAAGTAATAAAGCACGTGTGTGGGAATGATGTAGCTTCAGCACTAGCCTGTCCTCATCTCCTACTCACCTCACGAGTGTGTCCACTACTCACCCCATTTAACACTTTAACACTGTGTGTGTGTGCGCGTGTGTGTGCGTGCCGGAGTGTGATAGTGTGTATGAGTGAGATAGATGGAGTTTTTGATTGTGTGTGTGCAAATAGGGGGTTCTGTGCTGTCTCAGGAATTGCCACCAGGTGGCGCCAGCGAGTGACCTGGACGCCACTGAGGTCCCACAGGGCCCAAGCTGTGGAGACATGTCTTTAGGGCAGGAGCAGCATGTTTTTGCTTGTGTTTGTTTGGAGAGGGGGAAGAGGGAGAGAGCCTGTGAGCTGACCAGAGTCCTCTCCTTTCCCCCCACCAGAGCCGGAAGCTACAGATACAAGCATGGCACCACGGGCGTCCTCACCAAAGCCGTCACCCACCTCCACCTGGAGCTGGTGGAGGAGACCATTCAGACCATGGACACGTCCTGAGTGTCCGGCCTGTCTCCCCTGGGCCCCCCCCCCCCACCTTCAACTCCACACCCCACCTCCACCCTCCATTACCACCCTAGTCTCCACCCAATCCCATCCACCTGTTCCTTTGTGTCAGACCCTTCTCTTGGTTTACAATAAAGACTTGTTTAATGAACCGTCTGCCTTTTTCCTTTGGTTTTGGTAGGTTAACTTTGTTAGCGTTAGCAGCCACAGGTGAACATAGCACAGACTACCATAAACCCTGTTGATAATACACCAGTTGTAGCTCAATGATCATTTAAAAAAAAAAAAAAAAAAAAAAAACCCAAGCCAGACAAGGTTGTACTTTAGAAAATAATATTTGGCAAACTTTAGCTCGTAACTTTAATATAACTTCCTTGAACGTCTTCAGCCAGAATCTTAACGTAAACTCCACTAACATAGTTTTGAAAAAGCCTAACCGCAATTGACATTATGTTAATGTTCCTGTTTGTTAACTTTAGGCCAGTTTTATGAGGAATATAGAGTGACCACTGTTTATAATCAGTTTGGATTTTAGGGCCTCGTAAAGTCCGTGGCGAGCTCTCTCGACCCCCCGCACGTGGGTGTAGTAATATAGCGTTGATTAAAAGCGCTGTCACACCGTTCCTTTCTTCCTCTTTGCTTCTCCGCTTACGCCAGACTTCACAGGCAAGGTTGACGAGCCAGTGGCCTATTGTAATAATCTATGGATTTTGCCACATATTTAATCAATCGGTCTGTGCAAGATTTTAGTTAATTCCATCAATGTCCTAACCGTGACATCATGGAAAATAGGCTTTTTCCACTGTGAGCATTTCCATCCCAATTTCTCATTATTTATTAATCTTGTGTTTGGGGCGAGTCTCATCCGTGGAAGCCTGAGGCAGAGGTTAGGTCCTACAGCTGCTGCCTGGCTTAGCAGACAGCAGATTAGGCCAAAGAAACGAGCAGATGCTGTAGTCCTTTAAGTGTGCACGCGTAATCTTATCCTAGACCTACCTATTCAATACTTGTTTTTGTTATCGTAAACTTCCTTGTAAATCATTTCTGTATGCGGTTCTGTGGGCCGAGGGTGTGATGTCTTGTTAAATAGGCTATGCGTTCCTGTGCTGTCGGCACCATAGCTGTCTGGGAACGCCTGATCTGAAGGGTCGTCTTTCGTTGACAGTTTAACGTGGGTCACTCTCCGTTTTACTCCTATAAAAACGTTGCGCAGTGTAGCGTGGACTGAGCAGGCGCTGACATGGGCCCCGATGGAAACGGCCGTTAAAATGGAACGCGGCTCGTAAAAGGATTGCAGTCTTGTGTCTTTGCTGCATGCTTCTCAGGAAAAGACTCTTGTCTGTCATAAAAGTTGCTTGTCCTTCTGGCGTCACAAGACAAGACAAGCCTGTGTTCTGCCTTTGTTCTGCCTTTGGTTGTATGTGGGAACGTAAAGGCCGACTGGACCTTTCAGTTGAAGCAGTGCAAGCATTTTCGTCTGTCACAGGTGGAGTTATCAGTCTTGTGATCGCGGACCAGGGGGTGGGTGTGTGGGTTTGGGGCGGTCAATGACCGGAGGCCGAGTTTGATCAGTGATGACATCACAGAGGTCTGCCGTGGCTTTTGTTAAGAGAGCCCGAGTGTGTGGGAGTAAGGCTGAGAGCGTGAGTCAGCAGATGCGTGACATTAATGCGTCAGGGTACAGGCCTACGACTGACCGCGCGGTCTGTAGGCCTGGAGGTTTATGCACGTACTGCTACCGCTGGGCAAAATCGTGTCTTTGATTTCGTGGAACGTCGGCTGTGTTGTCTGTGCGTTGCTTCTCGAGTAGCCAGAACGAAAGTTTATAAGAAGTCGCCGGACGTCGTTTAGATCACTGTTAATTGCGAGTTAGCGTGAGTTAGACGACATCATTTTGCGTTTACCGATATTTTGGAGTTCAGCTGTGGCCTCAAACCTGGGTCAGGATCGGCAGATGCACCGGGGAGCCAGGAAACGGGCGACCTGCTGGCCCGTGCCACGTCGCTGGGCATCGCCTACTCAGTGGGTAAGTCTATGCGGGAACGTCCCAACTCCCAGGGGCGACTTGAGTTGCCGCTGGGTTTGTGAAAAGATCTTCAGATAATAAAGGTTGGGCTTAATGCCCAGCAGGTGTCTGTGGGGGTTCTCTAGCTGTAGTGTATCAGATGCTGTACTCAGGTCTTGAGCAAGATATGGACCTAACGTTTCTCAATCTGATCCAGAGTTTACAAAGGCCCATCAGGGGCATAGTAGAGAGGAAAAATATTTTTTTTTCTGTGTTTCTGTGTAGTTTTGGGAATGCAAAAATCAATTTAATTTGGGTCCAACTGCAGTACTCCGGGCAACTAAATGGGTACAGATGGATGTACACTAAATGTTGGGAAAATGGTCTCTTGAGTGAGAGAAGATGCCAGTTTGGTTTTGAAAGAGTTGAATCCTAGGGGCAAAAAAAGTGTCCTGTAAGTGATTTGGCCTGATGCTTACACAACCATAAGCCAAATAATTTTCCTAGAAAAACCATCAATGCAACCATTAATACGAACCGTAAGGCTCCAGTTTCGCGAGTCAATGTGCCAAATAAAGTTGGGCGCCTTGAAAACGTAATTGCATCTCTGGAGACATCTTGTTTTCCTCAGTTTCGCCTCTAGGATTTCACTCTTTGAAAACCAAACTGCATCCTTTTCTCACATTTGAGTATACACCCGTCTGTACCCGTGAAGTTGTCTGGATTACTGCAGCTGGTCCAGATTTGAAAAAGGATTAGCTCCTCCAAGCAATCTTTCTTCCATTGCGCTGTCTAATGTGAAAATGTGCTTCACTGACAGACTGGTTCTAAGGTGTTCTGTTATGCTAGGGTTATGCTCTTTTATTTTTTCTTTTATTTTTGGTCTATTCTAATGCAACCAATCATGTGCCAGAGCTGGCCTATGATGGTGACCATCGCCCACTAATATCCTAAATGTGGACAAATCAGATCACATTTACCGTGAAGCACTGGTCATCGTGCAACAGTAGCCAACCGTAAAGGGTCACGCATTGAGCTCATCATTCTGCGACATTAGGAGGCTACTTCCCGCCCCTTTGTATACGGTGCAAACATGTTTCCAGTCGTAACAGGCCGTGCACAACAGAATGTTTGTGTGATTTTTGTTTCCATGGAAACGATGCACTGCACACACCACCGAGCCAATGTCAGAGCACTGAACGACTGTTGCCTGGGCAGCCTGCAGTATGAGGGCAAAAAAAGCCCAAAAACGTTAACTTTGGAACTATAAACTAAACAAAACAGAATTGAGCAGTAAGCCGCTACACAATTTTATATACTCTCTGGAGTTCCAGGCACTTTGGTTGCGCAGCAATGGAAATTATGTTTAACTGTTAAAAATATAAAATGGGTGGAAAAAATGGTAAAACTTGATATGGAGTCATGAAAATATAGGGTTAGTGTAGCCCCTTAGGACAGGGTCTTAATGTGGTTCTGTCAAATTTGAGATTGTATTCCAAACGACTATCCGCAAGTGACTACGGCAAGTGATCACTTAATGGAGTGCGCACTTAAATGGCAAGACAGTGTGCTTCGACACACTTCAATGTCAGGGCTCTGACACTGCACCTTATATAGGCTTATATAGCCTATAGGCTACTTTAGCACAGTAAAACAATATAAATGTCTAATAATGGTTTAAGGAAATAGAAACAGGCTCCTATGTGTCACGCTAATACTGAGTGAAATGCTGAATTAGTGTAGATAAAGTAAGCATGTTCTTACTAAAATTCAACTGACCTTTAACACGTATGTGTGTTTGTGTTACAATAATTATTACTAACACTACAGTTTATATGTACCATTTAGCACAACTTGTTGATTTCTGGCTATAAAATGAAAAGATGGTACAATCTCACCCTCAACTTGTGCGATGTTCTAAACGCAATATATTCCATGTTTTTTATTTTTATTTTTTACATTTTTTTAGAGAGCATGTGAAGAGGGAAACTAAATGACATAACTAGAAAAGCAGAGAAACAGAAACCCAGAGGGGGCAGTGCTATTTTTGGGGGGCACTGGTGTGACGTGCATGCAACAAGCACTCTGAAAGTTATACTGACCGCACTGACTGTGTGGGGTGGGTGTGGCCAGTCCCCAGTGTTACCTGGCACAGGTGAGGCCTGACTAGGCTGTGGATCAGCCGGTCTTGTTTAAATCAGAGTAGAGGGAAGTGGGGAGCAGTTTGGAATGCAGCCACTGTTGCTTGGACACAGACCCCCCTCTGAACTTTTGCAGAGGACTCTGCATCACCATTGCCATGTACAGGATTTCCCCCTCCTGTCAATCAAGATGAGGCTCCACCCCTTCCCTTCAAGCAATCACAGAATGTCTTTGTATCAGGTTTATTTTTATTTTTTTAACTTTTATTGTTTTTTTTTAATCCCCACCATATGTAGGCCCTCATTAAAAAATGAAAAAAGTTAAAAGATTTTCCAAAAAGAAAGCAAATAAAACTAAAAACGAACGGGCAGAACCTGCCCTTTCTCTAACGTTCGTGAAACATCGAAAATTCCATCCATTCCAAATTCCAAATTCCATCTCGGAAACAGAACCGAAGGACCGGGGTCCAGGCAGGAGCACGGGAGAGGAGCGGACCGTGTCTGTGGGCGGTCGTGGTTGCGGTTAGGTTCTCCAGAGCGGAACGTGATTGGACTCCTCAGTCGGGTTCAGGTGCTGGAGGTCCACAGCTGCATCTGCCGGGCGAACTGCAGGACGAAGACGATGTCGGGCCGCTGGTCGGGGTCGGGGTTGATGCACATGCCCACCAGCTCCCTCAGCTGGGAGGGAGACAACGAGGGGTTAATGCGCTGGGTCAAGAGGGCTAGCACGCCGTATCGTACTGCAGCACAGTACTGTGTTCACTGTGTGAACTAAACTGTGTTCTTGGCTAGAAATAGCTGTACAAAATAAGTATTGTACCTTACTGAACCTGTGTTTAGCAGTTGTCTATGACCATGAAATGCACTTTTTGTACGTCGCTTTGGATAAAAGCGTCTGCCAAATAAATGTAATGTAATGTAATGCTGTACGCTGTGCTGGTTAAGCTGTGTGCTGTGCTGGTTAAGCTGTGTGCTGTACACTGTGCTGGTTAAGCTGTGTGCTGTACGCTGTGCTGGTTAAGCTGTGTGCTGTACACTGTGCTGGTTAAGCTGTGTGCTGTACACTGTGCTGGTTAAGCTGTGTGCTGTACGCTGTGCTAGTTAAGCTGTGTGCTGTATACTGTGCTGGTTAAGCTGTGTGCTGTACACTGCGCTGGTTAAGCTGTGTGCTGTACACTATGCTGGTTAAGCTGTGTGGCTGTCCGCTTACCTTCTCAGAGTAGTGTTCAGGGGGCAGAGGAGGGTAGTCACACTGCTCAATCTTATGGCACAGAGACAGCAGGTTCATCTTATCCCCGTAGAATGGGCTCTGCAGAGCGGCCATCTGCACAGAGATAATGATGATTAGCTGGCTTGATGAAGGCGGCGCTACCTTCTATTCTCTCAGATCTTTATTATTCCTCGTAAACTCTTAAGGTTTTTAAGCTTGACATACAAAATTTCACTACCAACTTCCTTAACCCTATTTTGTTGCTTGTGCATTGTTAGTCATACTATTCATACTTTTTAAATGATAACGTGTTTCATAAGGTGGAATTAAAATCTGACTTTAAACTAAACTGGCAGCAATTACAATGGTAACAGAATTTTTGGCGTTAAGCTCGCAAGCTATCTAGCTACCAAGCTAATATTTCCATCCTTATTTTGAAAACAAACTGCATTTACTATCTAGAATGACCCACCTCCTCTGCCTGACTTTATGGTTGTATTACCTACTGTCTCCTACAAACTGAAATCATTTACAAAAATAGCTAGGGCACAACTCCACTGCTAAAATAGACCGTCAGTTAGCTAGTAGCAACCTGCTAACATAAAAAAATCTTTATGCCCAATTCCAAAACAACTATGAATAGGTGGGTAGATGGCTGCTTGTCAGCATATGACTACTGTGTCTAGCTAGATTAGGCAGACTTGTTACCTAACATGAAAAAACCAAATGTTCCTTGATTATGACCTCATCTATTAAATATACATCTGCTAGCCAGCTAACATACAATTCGCCCTCTCTGTTTTGTATAATTTGCACAGAGAATTCTAGGCTGTTTCTGTTATTACAGTACGTGTCACATGAATGCTGTTTCGTGGTCCCATTGGATGAAACCACAGGAGGAGGGTGAGTGTCCCTGCTTTTCATAATTGCTGTGCTTTTCTGAGTGAAAACGTTTAAGTACACGCACACACACACACTGTAAATGTGTTGATTTTTCATTGTTTAATGGTGCCAATGCTTCACTCTGTATAGGCGGCAGTGTGTAATGATGTCAGTGTGGCAGTGTATAATGATGTCAGAGTGTAATGATGTCAGTGTAGCAGTGTGTAATGATGTCAGTGTGGCAGTGTGTAATGATGCCAGTGTGGCAGTGCGTAATGATGTCATAGCGTGTTGTTGAAATTTGGCCGGGGTGTGGTAAGGCCAACAAAGGAAACAAAGCTCTGATCTGGTCTTTGTGCTGAAACTGTGTCAGAGCTATGCAAGGAGGCTGGTGTGGAGTGCAGAGCAGGGCATGTGTCAACAAGAACACACACTCACGTGCAGTCATACACACACACACACACACACACACACTCACGTGCAGTCATACACACACACACAGACACACACAGTCACACACAGTCATACACACACACACACACATAGTCATACGCACACATACACACACATACAGTCATACACACACACACTCACGTGCAGTCATACACACACATACAAGCACACACACATATACAGTCACACACACACATACAATCACACGCAGTCATACACTCATACACTCACATAGTCATACACACACATACAAGCACACATTCACATGCAGTCATACACAAAGATACAATCACACAGTCATACATACAATCACATACAGTCATACACAAACATATACTCACACCCAGTCATACTCAAACATACACTCTCACAATAATTCACAAATGTACACTTACACACAATCATACATATAGACACACACAATCCCACCCACAGTCATACATATACACACACAAACATGCAGTCATACATACTGTATACACACAAACGCACACACACTCATACTCGCACATAGACACACAAACATCCATGTACACATACACAATCACACGCAGTAGCACACATACATGCAAACAAACAAACGCATGTACTCATACACTCAACAGAAGTAGTCATACACACACATAAACATACACTCACTCACTCAATCGCACATGCAGTCATACATACAGTACACAGACATACACTCAATCACACATGCAGTCATACACACACAAACATGCACTCACTCAATCACACATGCAGTCATACACACACAAACATGCACTCACTCAATCACACATGCAGTCATACACACACATGCACACACTCACACAGATATGCCCACATTCACATATACACCGTTTTGTAGCACTTGCAAAAAAAAAGACTGTAGTAGTTGGACTGCCCCCTCGTATATAAATGAAGGACCATGTCAATTTCACAGATGTGATGCATATGAGTGCGCAAGTCGTCACATGATCAGGTGAGGCCTACCTCATACAGCAGGCACCCCAGGGACCAGATGTCTGATTTGAAATTGTAGCCACCTTCGTGGATCCTCTCTGGAGACATGTAGTAGGGTGTTCCCACTGACACCGAGAGTAAACACACACACACACACACACACACACACAGTATTAAAGGACTGCATATTCCGGAGAAAAAAGAAAACTTTTTCTGTGCCTCAACACATTTCGGAAAGTTGCACCGAAGTGTTGAACGACGGCGTTGAAGGATTGCGATGAGCAACAAAAGATCGCTTATGAACCCACCAATTAAACACAAAGAAAGCAATCTGGAACAGGCTAGGTGGCATTGAAGCAACTGGCTGAATCACCTGGCTTATATTTCACATACCGTACACTTTAAACAGCTGGATATTTACAGAGGAGATTTGGGTTAGGCCACATTGCCCAAGGCTACAATGTTGGCACCCACCTGGCACTCGAACCCGTGAGCTCTGATTTTGAAACCACAGTAAAGTTAACGACAAGTCACAGAGAGCGTACTTGCTGATGTACACATAGTTCTCGTGTTCCAAATTGGTAGAAAGAAATGTTTTCGTTTTTCAGTGAATTTTTCCTCTAATCTTGTGGCCGGCCGCCACACACTAATATGAGAGCAGGACAGTCGGGGTCCATCCGTAAAAAGAGAAAGGGCTCTGCAGAGTTACGGCCCACGGTGCCAACAAAGGTAGAGCGGCGTTAGTCAGCCAGTGAGCTGGAGGCGTGTGATAAAGGAAGTAAAACAACACAGCGTGTAATCCAGGTCCCTCTCCAAACAGCCCTGGGTCTGATATTTCAATTCATTAGATGCCAGGAAAACTTTAAAACCACTCCTTAAGATCCCTGAGAGATTTCAATGAAATTAGTTGGAAACCAAATTGTCAAAATCAGTCATACGAAAATAAGAATTTTGTTCCAAATAATTGGTGAAAATAGGTGCTTATTTTAAAGTGGTCAGTAATCTACAGGGATTGCACTAGTCTCTAAAGTATTTTGAAAACCGTGTCTGACGAGTCTGTCTCCATGCACTCATCTGTGGCCTTTGAGCTGACCTTGGCTGAAGTGAAACAGTCAAAGTCACTGCAAATGTGCCCATCTTATGATCTGTAGAATATGCATGCAGAAATTCTCCAATCATCAGTAACACAAGGTAAGTGGTTCAGTCTTAATATGATGCAGAAGTATAGCCTCTTAGGCATTTGTTTGCCAAACAACACCTTCCCAAAATGGGTTAGTCATGTCCTTAACCCCGCCCCATGCATAGTGTGCGTCTGTTAGTTATTTGTTTAAAGTTTTTTTTTTAGTTCTTCTCTCTCGTTTCCTTGGAATTACTTTCTTCACCCCCCGTGATGGTATTGTGTATTCAGTGCGGTGCACGGATTTCCTGGCAGGCCATTAAACACTGATTAATGGTTTCCTAATGCACCCTTCCTGAGTTTGCCGAACTTCCCACAGCACTGAATGAATCATTAAACTCCTACCGTAAGTGGCTCCTGACCTTGTGCTGCCACTTAAGCTTTTCTTGTTTTAATTTCCTAATTTTTCTAAGAATCAGTCCTTGCTGGGTGGTTACATGAAATTCCTTCTGCTAAGATGAGCGGTAAATCTGTGTTAAGTGAATCAGTCGAGTGTGTGTTTTAGGGTGGGCTGTGGATAAGCTCTGTCCCAACTTATTAGGGGATCATCTAGTGAGTGCATGGGAATGATTGCATGTGTGTGTGTGTGTGTGTGTGTGCGCGCATGTGTGTCTGTATGTGTGTGTGTGTGTGTGTGTGTGTGTGTAAACGTGAGTGTAAGAGTGTGTCAGGGCTGTAATGTAATAATATAATGTGTGTGTGTGTGTGTGTGCGTGCATGTGTGTCTGTGTGTGTGCGTGTGTGTCTGTGTGTGTGTGTCTGTGTCTGTGTCTGTGTCTGTGTCTGTGTGAGTGTGTGTATGTGTGTGTGTGTGTGTAAACGTGAGTGTAAGAGTGTGTCAGGGCTGTAATGTAATAATATAATGTGTGTGTCTGTGTCTGTGTGTGTGAGTGTGTGTAAACGTGAGTGTAAGAGTGTGTCAGGGCTGTAATGTAATAATATAATGTGTGTGTGTGTGAGTGTGTAAACGTGAGTGTAAGAGTGTGTCAGGGCTGTAATGTAATAATATAATGTGTGTGTGTCTGCGTCTGTGTGTGTGAGGGTGTGTAAATGTAAGAGTGTAAGAGTGTGTCAGGGCTCACCCAGTGAGTGCGCTGCAGTGGTTTTGGAGCTGAAGAAGCGGCCCAGCCCCAGGTCTCCCAGCTTCACCTCCCCAGTGGCCGTGATGAACACATTGGCTGGCTTAATGTCTGAGAGAGCCAATCAGAGCACAGATAAATGTCTCTGACAGCTCAATGGATAGATATACAAATAGATGGATGGATAGATAGACAGACAGGTACTAGATAGATTGATTCATGACAGAGTCAGACAGACAGACAGACAGAGAGATAGATAGATAGATAGACAGACAGACATCTATAGATAGACAGACAGACAGATAGATAGATAGACAGACAGACAGACATCTATAGACAGACAGACAGACAGACAGAAAGACAGACAGACAGACAGACAGACAGACAGACAGACAGACAGACAGACAGACAGACAGACAGACAGACAGACAGATAGATAGATAGATAGATAGATAGATAGATAGATAAACAGACAGACAGATAGATAGATAGATAGATAGCGGGACAAAAAGAAATAGATACACAGACAGACAAATCTATAGACAGACAGACAGATAGACATGTGTACCTCTGTGCATGACTCTGCGGGAGTGCATGTGCTCCAGGGCACTGCAGAGCTGTACAAAGTACTTCCATATGGTCCTCTCCGGGATGAGCCGCCGCTTCTTCTTAAAATACTGCAGAGAAGAGAGGAAGAGAGGGGTTAGGGTTAGCACCAGCACCACCAATCAGAGAGGAGAGGGGACTCGTTCAGAGAGAGCACTACCAATCAGAGAGGAGAAAGGACTCGTTCAGAGAGAGCACCACCAATCACAGAGGAGAAGGGACTCATTCAGAGAGAGCACCACCAATCAGAGAGGAGAGGGGACTCGTTCAGAGAGAGCACCACCAATCAGAGAGGAGAAAGGACTCGTTCAGAGAGAGCACCACCAATCAGAGAGGAGAGGGGACTCGTTCAGAGGGGGGACTCGTTCAGCAGCCCTTCACAGCACCGACAATATAGCAGCTCTGATGCAGTAAATGAGTACTCTCAACCGCACATGCTCTCTCTCCATGGGACATCTAAGACAGGAGGCTACAGTTTGTCAGATTAGCTTCCTGCAATCTGATTGGTTCTACTAAGCACAACTAGCGTTGTCAGCGGATGTGCTGGCTTGAACCACAGCTTCTAATTGGAGCCTCCCCTGCATAAGTTTATTGGCAAAGCACATCCCTAAAACTTGAGAAAATGTATCTTAACCTTATTTTCAACTTGGTAGGATCCATAGCTACCATATGTACCAGAAGGCTACGAACCTTAATGAAGTGAAGCTGGCCAAATCCTGCTTGAATCGTTTGACAGTGTGACTACACATCATCAACTCCTCAATGACGTAATCTCACCTTGATCATCTGAGACAGGTCGCCGGCATCAGCCAGTTCCAGTATGATGTTGAGCTCGTTGTCCTCGATGAAGGAGTCCATGTACTTTATCACGTTCGGGTGATTCAGCTGCTGTAGGATGCGAAGGAAACAGAACGGGCGACTCAGCTGGACTAGAACAAAGTTTTTGCTCTGCAGGTCAACGGTATAAAAAATGCTCAGTGAAACTGCCCCTTCTGTGTTTGTACTGCTCTGGGGCGGATGAGCGGGGCCGTTATTGGCTGTATAATTTCCCCGGGAGGGAGGGAGGGAGGGAGGGATCTCAGAAAGTGATGGTTGATTGCTCTCACTAAATCAACCCCTCTTAAGCAGGAAGTAAACTTGATAAGAAGGTGAACTTGGCCGAAATCGACCCACAGCTGCTACTTTCTAACGTGCGTATACTCGTTGCAGATTCAAATGGTTCTTTGGGTGACACTGCACCAGTGGGGGGCAGGGATTCAAATTCTGCGGTTGTGTTAACCGCGGGACACACTGAAGCGGCCACGTTTGCTGCTCCAATCACGGAAAACAACAAAGGAGCGGAAACTTTGTCAGATGGATGTCGATTATATCAAAGTCATGCACGCGTGGGTGTGGGTCTGTTTATGTGTGTGTGTATGCGTGTGCATACATGTGTATCAATGTATAGAACTCACGTGTGTGTGTTTGTGTGGATGGGTGTGCGTGCAAGTGTTGATGTGTGTGAGTTTATACAGTATGCATCTGTGTCTGCAGTTAAAATAAATCCCTGTTTTTCTTGGGGGACAGTGGGCTCATCTGACCCAGCTGGACCAGGCAGGCCGCAGACTTTTGAGTGACCAGAGGGGTCGCTGTTGCGCTCTGATGCAAGGACTGGCCAGCTGACTGAAACACACCCGTGTCTATACTGCAAAACAGGAAACTCCCCTCAGGCAACCAAACCAGGAAGTGTTTTTCTGTGAAAGCCATCATTCCACCAATCACAGTGGTGGTGGGCGGTAACCAATCACTGGGAATAGGGATGCCTGGGCATTCTGAAAAATTCCCCAGCAACATTCAAATCTGCTCTGAATCACCAAAGCAAGTGCATGGGACGAGTAATTCCTGCCGCTGCAGGGTGGGGCAGGTGGGCAGGGCAGGCGGGCGAATATAGCGCCTTTGATCTGCGGCGGTGATGCAGCGGCAGATAAAGGGGCTCAAGGGAGTGACGGGCCTCCCGCCTCCTCGCTTCAGGGCTCTCCTTCATCTCCTCCTTCACTTCCTTCTCCTTCCTCTCCTTTACACCTCTTCTGACTCTCAGTCTCTTTCTCCTTCAGCTTGACGCTTCTGCTTCAGCTGTCTCCTTCATTTCTATACTTCTCCTTCACCTCCCTGAACTTCATCACCCCCTCTCCCTCTTCCTTACATCCCTCTCTCAGTCTCTCTCCCTCCCTTGTCTCTCTGTCTGCCCTACCCAGCCCTCCATTTCAGTTAAACCTAGGTTTCATTGGCAGGACATACAGTACTGAAGAACTGTTCCAAAAATTACGTTGCTACAGTAAACTAGCGGAATATTTATCTCTCCCTCCACATGTCTTCCTATTCCTCTCTTCCTCCCTCCCTCTTCTCCCTCTTTTTTCCTCTGGCACATTTACCCTCTCCTGACTGTGGTGCAACCTTGCCTCACCTTCAGAAGGTCTATTTCTTTGATACAGTCCTGTCGTGCCTTAGCGTCCATCATCTCAAAGATCTGCAAAACAAAAACAAATCAAATCAAATCAAACATATTTATACCACATTTCACCAGCCGCAAGCCGCAGTATGATTCACCACACACCCCGGCCTCGAACCCCCACAGGAGCAAGCCCGCCAATGTCATTGCCTTCATAAAACTATTTCATGATCATCATAATTCACATACAGTCAGCCTGGCTATCACAGCAATTAGTTGTTGAATCATTGGCTTTAATATGTACATATAAAATAATTTTGAATGTTTAAAGAGGAAATTTATAATTTTGTGCCTCACCTGGACCTTCTTCAGTGCCACCTGTTTGCCCTCCAGTAGGTAGGTGGCTTTGTACACCTCACTGAACTGGCCCCGCCCAATCTTCTTCTCTATGTGGAAGTTTGCCAGCGAGCAGCAGTACTGATAGGCTGGCATGTTCCTCTGAGGGGGGGGGGGTGGTAGGGGATGGGGGGGTTGACAGAAACACAGAGTATGTTACCATACAGTTTTGAAGGAAATATCGATTTACACCAAGATCCAGAACAAAATTCTTTCATGTGACTGTATTTATTGGTTAGCGACATGTTTGCTAAGAAATTCTTCATGATCTGCAAGAGAGTGTTTTTACAAAATTTAACTGGAAAGAATAAAAAAAAGAAAGCGATTTCAAATGCACATTCGTCCGTAAATCCGTAAATATCTGAAACACTCAGGCGCACACTCCCTCCCCTGCACACACACACACACACACACACAGGCATACACACGCACACACACACACAGGCATACACACGCGCACACACACACACACACACACAAGCATACACATGCACACACACACACACACACACAAGCATACACATGCACACACACACACACACACACACACACACAAGCATACACATGCACACACACACACACACGCTCATCATATAGGGCGCTCTGAAGAGCTGGATTGCTTTTCGGAAGGGTGGCGTCCTGAAGCGACTTCCCTCCCCTGGCAGAAATAACAACCCTTCAGAAGAGTTTTACAAGAAAAGCAGCCAAAAAAAAGTCACAGAGATACGAGAAGCGGTGATGCCAAAGGAAGTCTGACTCTGTGATCCTTTTGCCAACAGGGAGGGAGAGGAAACGGCCAGGAGAGACATGGCAGAGCTCCCAGAATCCCTTGCTCTTCAGTGTGGTCGCTAACAAGTGAGGGAGGGAGGGAGGGAGGGAGGGAACACCCTTCTCAACAGAGGAAGGGAGGAGGTAGAGAGGGGTGTGAAGGGGGCACAGAGGGGCACACAGGGGTATGGGTCTTTTTTACAGGTATACATGCAGCTTAAACTAACAGCCCTCTAGACAATGATAAATGTTCAAATGTTTTTGTTGATTTTAGGAATGGTGAACAGTGTGAAACATTTGAGCTGACATTGAAGAGATGTTTAACACTGGGTCAGCAGTTGGACAGACAGTCATTCAGCATGCACACACATGGGCATGCACACACAAACACAGACACGCATGCACAAACACACGCTCGCGCGAACTTGGAACCTGGAGCCATTACGACCCAGAAATATTGCGATATATTTTTGTGTTTGTGGTCTGTTGAGCACAGTAAAAGGGGCGTCCAAGCGTGTAATGCATTTGCCAGACCAGAGCCCTTCACTGGCGTGCTATTGGCTGATCGGCTCAGGCTGAGACCACACCCAGCCTGGGCTGTTTTGGGCACATCCTGGTGCTGTGAATTTGGTTTATGATGCACAAAGTCTATGTCCCAGCTGCAGAGTTCAGAATGGCTCTAATGGAACCAGTTTTTTAAGCCTCATTTTCTACTCTTTTTTTCCCAGAATGCCCAGTTGTATTTGTAGGCTCATCTCAGTGCTGCAATGTCCTCTGATGAGACAGACAAACACCCACCTGTACAGAGTACTTGTACATCTTTACACGTGAACAGAGTACATTCACACCTGTGCAAAGCAAAATTACAAGTACTGTGAAGACTACCTTTATGTATGTGCACAGTATATTTACATGTAAATAATCATTACATCTTTATAATACATAAGCAATGGATTTTTATAGTATACAATATAGTGTGTCTCGTCAGTGTTCAGGTCTCTCTCTGAACACACTAGAAGGATGGAAAGCAGAAAGGGAAGGAGAGAGAGAGTACGTTGTCATCATAGGAACAGCTGATGGTTGTCAAAAGGTAATTGCAATTAATTGAAACACAATTCCAGCAATTACTGCCTCTAAGGTCAAGTTCAAACACATATTTTCTGGCTCCACAACAAAAGTGGAAAACACTGCCACGCACACGCGCACACACAGATACACACATACAGACACACACACACACACACACACGCACACACACACCCTGAACTGATAGCCGCTGCTGCCTCAGCCACTGAGAAGCCAATCGCTGTTCTCTCTCAGAGACTATTAACACTATAAATCTCACACTTCTTCCCTCGGATAATTGCAGGCTGTCGGGTGCAAACGCCTTCCCAGCTCTGCTGGTTCAGGATTTATGCTCAGCAGGCCATTTTACTGAGTAATTACACGATAATTTAATTAATAATGAGGAGCAACTACATATTGTAATACATAACCTGTGTGTATGCGTGTGTGCATGTGTGAGCATGTTAGTGTCAGACCTCTGAAAATACTTTAACCCTTTACAGACCAGAAAAATTGTACAGAAACATCTATTTTCAACAAAACTCAGACCAAATTTCTTGTTTTATATGATTGTTTGTTTTGATTAGTCACATTTTGTGTGCTGAAAATTCACAGGGATCTACAGAACAGTTTCTCAGTTTTACCAGCTTCTAAAGTTAAAATATTTGACCTTGGTTAGAGGAACAGGAAGTAAAGCTCACCTGATCTTCCTGTCCTGGGGGCTTGTACAGCTTGTTCTGATCCTCAAAGTTGTGCTGCAGGTGGCTATTGTGCCCGTCCATGTTGGCATGCCAGGCCCTCTGGCTCCTGCAACCGAGACCGACGGAGTGAGACAGTGACTCTCTCTCTCTCTGAGATAAATCTAGCAATAGCTGAATGAAGCAGTGACTCTCTCTCTCTCTGAGGTTAATCTAGCTATAGCTGAATGAAGCAGTGACTCTCTCTCTCTCTGAGGTAAATCTCTAACACAGTGAGACAGTGACTCTCTCTTTTTCTCTCAGGTAAACCTGTGACAAAACAACGGCGATTGCGGTAAATCTGGGAGAAGTGAAGCAATGACTTTCTTTCGGGTAAGTCTGTGACACATGACACATTAACTCCATTCCACCACAGGCTGCAGCGATGAGCCCACTCAACACAATGGAGATGTCACGGAATCATGATGGCATCATACCATAGACATCTGGAAGGCGTGTAGCTGTTTAGTACGACATGAAATGCAGTAAGTGGTCTGTAGTGGTTTCAGACTCCGGTGTCTGAATGCACTGGGGGTGAGGTGACTCTCCTGTTGGACTGTGAGATTTCATCATCAGTCCACCCGGAATCTGTGCGTTTGTGAAATTGAAATGTGTGACTAATGCAGCAAGAGCCACCTGACTCAGGTGTCTTGACAGGTGAGGGGTATTCACAAGGGAACGGCTGGAGGGGCGTGGTCATATGTGGCAATGTTTAATTCACAGGGCTGGGGCTAAGGGGGCGGGGGGAGGGGTAGTTCCATGACCTACTTACTTACTCTGGATATGCACACACGTACACACACACACACACACACACACACCCACACACAGCCCATATGTGCACACGTCCTCCCCTTTCTCCGTACGTCAGCCCACACCTTGGGCGTGGCACTGGAAGCATGTCTGCAGCATGCCGGGAAAATGAACAGAAGCTGAAATCTGCCACTCTGGAATCTGTCATTAAGACAGAATTCTGCTGACCCCTGACCTCTGACCACCCCCCCCCCCCACCCGACCCCTCCATCCTGCGGTGCGAAGTGGGGTGAAAGAACGCTTTGTGTATCCCGATGGCTCTCTTGTCCAGGGCGACTTATGCACAAACGTGGACACTCAGATCAGGAATGTAAGTCCAGTTGAACCCTAACAGAGTAAGTATTAACCTAAGAGACAGAAACAGCGAAAGACTATAGACTTAACTGACAACCATGACTAGCATTAGCTAATAACGTGACGCAATAAAAAAGCAAATGCTGCAGGCTTAGCAACCAAAAAAATGTCTGTAATCTACTTGTAATGTAACTTTCTTTCTTCTAGTGCAGGATGTTGGATTTTGTGTGACTCACCTATGACACAAGAAGAGTGAAGGGTGACACAGGGGGTGGGGCCTCTTTAAAGACAATAGTTCACTCTCACATTTTTAAAGTATTATTTAAGTTTTTTTTAAATGGCCCAGACAGTTTTTATTTGCAATTAAATATATTTTAGATACTTACAGATGTTCCTGACAACCAGTCTACTCTTACAATGGCTAGTATAGGGGCATTTGTGGGACTCTTGTCTAAAACAAGAAAATACACTTCAACTAACTTCAAAGTAGCCTGTCTAGTGATGTTATGTTTCTAGAGGTTGTGCATATAAATAGATCTGTTTTATAGCATTTATTCACAATTATAAATTTGAATATTAGTTTTATACACAATGCTGGTGTGTCTTTCCTTTCCAGTTCTCAAGAACTGTTATTTCCCAACGACCAGAGAGGCATGGTACAGCTGGCCTATCCAAGGTAACTACCTCTTACATTATAACGTGCATAACATTAGCCAAGCTGCTTAAAAATCCCCAGAAAGTGAATTATCTCCACTCTGTGACACGCTAGAGGTCATGTGACCAGCACACCAAGAGTTCTAATAAAAGCGGGACTCTAGTTTGCCTCATGACCTAAGGAAGGAAGCATCCTTTCTCTCTTTGTGACATCACTCAACCAACCAGAGCCTCTGTATGCCCGGGCCAGCCCACTCAGTGGCCAGAGGGGGGGCGGGGTCTCCTCTTCAATCAAGGCTAAGGTATGTTCTTAAGACCCTCCTAACAATTCTTCTGTGCCAAGCAGTGTTTCAGTGTTTTAACAAAATTTACGTGAGATTAAAGTGTCCACTTTATCAAGGAAATGCTTCAGATGTGTATGTGGCATTTTTAAAATTCTCTGTGCGCCTCTGGAGTTTTATGACAGCTTCTGTGAAAATGCTAAAACAATCCCCCATTTACCCCCACCCCTCCTCAGAACAAAGTGGTACTGGTGCAATGAACGTTTCTGATCCGAGTTAACAGTCCATGGAGAACGCTCAGACGGCCATATTTAAGAGGTGTCGTATAGGTGCTCGGGTTGGACGCTTTTCAGAATAATAGAAGGAAACGGGCGACACGTTGCTTTCATCATGATGAAGGATCACGTAGGAGCAAAACACAATGTGCAGCTGTTCCTTCCTCTTTTATATGGACCGTTTCCCTCACACAAACCCATCCTACCATGAGTATTCGTACCAAAATAGCAATCCAGTAAGCAATGTATACCCCTTATCCTGCCCTCAAATCATAATAAAATTGTTCATCAGAAATGAACTATAATCATTGCACATTTCTTTTTAGAATATGTCACTCTGGGTATGTGCATCTGCTGAACGCCCTTATCTAAAGCATTAATAGTAACAGTTGTAATATTGTTTAACAATTTTTACAGTATTCAAAGAGAGGAAAATATTTCAGACGTTGTTTTCACTTTCCACTGCACCTCCCTCACCTAACCACTCTTACGGAAATGTAATACACGGCAATAAATAATAAGTATGTGGACTTCTTAGAAAATATAATGACAAATATATTTCAGTCATGTATTAAAAAAAATATTGCCATATTTTATATGAGCCTTTGCCCATGTATTTTGAAGTATTAATATATTCGATTATATATTTTATTTCCATAAGGGCAGTTACCGCCAGTTACTGAAACCAACTGCCAGAGGACGTTAGCGAGTTAGCTAGCGCATCATCTGTTAATGACTGTAGCAGCACACTCGCAGCGCGTGACCTTTACCAGCAACAGCAAGGACCGCGGGGGAAACGACCTTCAAAGCGCGAGGATGCAACGTCGCGTGGTTTGTCGGCACAAGGGCTGGCAGTTTCCAAATGATTTCTAAGAATCATCAGTCGCGCACACAAAAAAAAAAAAAAAAACTGAGATTATGACAAAGTGTGAACCACGGCTCTTTCATGTAGATTACTTTCATTGACGTGCAGAACGGTGCCCTTTGGAATACAATTTTGTAAATTCCGTAATCGTCAGTCAATCGGTCTGCTAAATATGCAAAAAATAAAAAAAGAATTGATTTATGATAAACTATGATTAAGATCATTGAAAGATGTGTGACTTTGTCTGCATTTTTTAATGTTTCTTTTGTAGTTTCTCTGTGTGCATCGTAAGAAATGAGAATGTGTGGGCAGCAGTACAGCGTAATGGTTGGGAATCTGGGCTTGTAACACAAACACTGTAGGCTTGGCTGATTCCTGGCAGGAGTGCTGGCACTGTGTCCTAGAGCAAGGCACTGGACTGGTGTTTGACACCCCTGCTCTTGAGAGAGAGAGTGTGTTACTGGAAAGGGAAGCTGGCGTTGTTGAGACCATCTAAGGTAACCACACTGCGTCTTTGAAGGGTAGGAGTGTGAACCGATGGAGCGACATCATTTCCTTTCCGTGTGCGACCGTCCCCCCGCGCTCTACGGCACCTGAGCGTGACTCGCCGCCCACCACCTGATGCCTTTCCCTCGCGATGTTCCGTTTCGCCAGTCCCCCGTGCGCTGCGAAGCGGCCGCTATCAGCGGTGACCTACATACGCACCGGGCCGGTGGTTTCCGTGGTCACACTTCCTGTGCGATACAGTTTCCAAAGGGCGGCAGGGAGGTGAGATATTGATATATCACAGCTGCTTGCCAGATAGACAAAAGAAAATGCAGCTTTGGGTCAGAACCTCCAACCCTGGATCTCCCAGACTTAATGAAAACACTACAACCCCAAATGTGATCATGTACCCCTCTATAACCCCTCTCTCTCTGGACCTACAGCCCTCTACAGCCCTCTGGATCTATAGCCCTATTTCTGGATCTACTGCCCTTTATCCCCTCTCTATGACCAATCTTGCCCCATCTTGCAGGGCTGCCTGCTACATTCAGCACTGGCACGGTCAGGATGCTGTGCCAGGCTGTGGGGCACAGCAGCAAAGATGTGATTGAATATAATTAAATTACGAATGCTTTACTCACTCAGTCTTCGATGAGGGCCCAAGGCCTTAGGAACTCTGCAACAGTGACGAGCCCCCGTGAGCAGCACACACCTGAAAACAGAGAGCGACTGTGTCATTTACACGCCTTCATCCGTATGGCCAGGCATGTATGCACCGAAGAGTGCGCACAGCCCTACATAATTTGACCTGGCCTCTTTGTGATAAATGAGAGCAGCATGACTCATGTTCTATCGCCGTAGAGACCGGAGAGGCCAACGCGACTCGCGCTCTGTCGCCGAAACCTTCCCTCCACAGCCGGGAGGGGAGCGTGCTCATCGCGCGCCGGACAGGGGAACATGGCTGTCATGCTTACACACTGCCACTCCGCCACTCTGCCGAGCTGCTGATTTACGGACGGCGCAGGAACGCACTCTCACGGCGGCGGGACGGCCCGCGGCCTGCAGGAACACGATCCCCGAGACGATCGCCCGAAAACAAACACGGGGGCTAATCCCCCGGCTGGGCCCGGCCCAGCCCCCACCCCCCGCCCCCCGCACCCCGCACCTCGCCCCCGCACCTCTCTTTTCATTTCGCCGTATTTTATTTTTGTTTTTTTTCCCCTCCTGCGGTCTCACCCAACCCGGCGCTCGCCACAGCGGTATGCTCTCAATGCTGCTCCTCTGCACTGAGAGCTTTCACTTTACATTCTGATTTACAGTACACACACACACTCGTACAGCATTTCTCTCACGCATGCTTGTGCTCTCTCTCACACTGATACAGTCTCTCTCTCTCTCTCACACACACACACACACACACTCGTACAGCATTTCTCTCACGCATGCTTGTGCTCTCTCTCACACTGATACAGTCTCTCTCTCTCTCATACACACACACACACACACACTCGTGCAGCATTTCACTCACGCATGCTTGTGTTCTCTCTCACACTGATACAGTCTCTCTCTCTCTCACACACACACACACACACACACTCTTGTTTACTGACACACACACACAGACACACACACAGGAATTCAACAGTTTATGTCAAAAAAAATTAAAAAACTGTTTGGTTTGGTTCACTTGCTTCATAAATCATTTTATGTCCAGCTGTTTGAAATGGGCATGCACAACTTTGTGCTTTTAAGAAATTTTCATGTAAAGGTTATATTGTCATTTGATGTCATACAACACTGAAAATAAGGCATGCAAAGATAAGTTAACTCATGCTGCTTATATTTAACTCAAAACAAGGCAGGGTGAAATCAATGACCAAAGCCTTAAGGGTGTTTATAGAGAAAGATATACAGCCTGTGTGTACAATGACTAGTGCAGTAGAGGTGTTATTACTGTAAAGCACATAACTTGAGTTTTAGGGTTACTGATGTTGAAGCCTGTCTGCACTGCAGAAGAGTTAAACCTGTTGGTTTTCTCCTGTAACTAGGTGTGGTTGGATGAAAGTATAGTAAGGTCATCAGTGAAGTCCAGATCTTCAAGTTGTGAAAACAAAGCCCATTGGAATACCTCTGGATATCCATTCTGTGATTTCTCTCATGATCCAATCAATGGCAAGAAGCCTTTCCCCTTTTTCTGAATCCTGTGCTCTTCCTTCAGATTGCTTTCAATAGCTTATTCCATTCTGTTCAGAAGGACTCTGAAAACCTTGCTTGGGGTGGACACTGGACAGATGGGAAATGCCTCTCCAATCGCTGCAATTTCTAAGATTTCCTTCTGTCAGTGCAGTGGTTGCTGTTTCCATATGTGCCTTTAGCATCTGGATGGCATCAATGCCAGGGTCTTTGCCATCGTTTTTCCCTTCATGGCACATCTGCTTCCACTTCTCTCAGGGGGCTTGTATCAGTGTGAATGGGATTTGTTCGGTTTGCTGGCACTGGGTTGCTGAGCACTTCCTGGAAGAGTTGCACCCATCTGGCTGCTTGCTCACACACACTGGTGTTATAGAGTTTCCATTTCTATCTTTTACAGGGACCAAGCAGTTGTTGCTTCCACAAATGCCTTAAGCAGTCTCATAAACTACACTCGCGCCTCCCCGTGCAGGAGCTTTTCCAGCTTCTTCAGCAAGCTCCTTGACAAAGGATCTCTTATCTTATCCTCGCACCCCTCTTGCCCTCCTTATCGTTGGTGTTCCAGGCTTTCTGGGCTTGTTCACGAAGCCTCAGTAGCTTCCTTTTTAGCTGAGCTCTATCGTCAATTTTCTTCCAGGTTCTAAATAACAACCACTTTGTGTTGTTATTCCTCCTGGGTCTTCTCAGCTGTTTCCTAGTCAGACATGACTGCATTCCATTTGTTGCCTACTGTATATCTTGATGAACTTCCTTGGCTGTGGTTGACGTAAGAACATTAAAGTGTTTTTCTAGTTCTGTGTTGATTGTCGGGCATTTCTTTGCAATATCACAACGTTTCTGATTCTGACCCCGTAGTGTTGACTTATGCAGTCTGAGCTTGATGGTTGCAGATACTAGAATGAGGTCACTGCAAACATCAGCTCCACGGTATACTCTAACGTCTTGGGGAAACTAGTTCCATTTCCCAGCGATAACAATCTGGTCAATTTGACTGCTAATCTTGCCATCAGGTGACCTTGAAGTAAGTTTATGAATGTCTGCGTATGGAACGACATTGCAGCATGAGACTTTAGATATAGCAGACTGTAATTTCTCACACCAGACCTGTTCGTCATCCTCATCAGCTTTGTTAGTTTGTGCATAGCACTGTGTGATGGAGAATTCATAAGTTGAACCATACTGCTTCAAGTTGAAAGTTGCTTGAAGTTGCTGTTTTCTTAGACACAAATGCTACTACATGCATATGGGTCTCTTTATGTATAGAACTGCTGATCCATTGCTTTCCAGCTGATGACCAGAGCACACTCATCTGAATTCACACCCAAGATATCCAAGCCCTGCCTCTTTGAAGTTTCCCCGCATCATTCTGACATTCCTTGCTCCAATAGAAGTCTTCAGTCTGGGCCCCAGAAGACTATCTCTTGCACTCCTGACTTCCCTAGCGCAAGGGGTTTCATCAGGAGCAGTCATACAACCAGATGTTCTCTTCAGGACATTTAGGAGAAATGGTGTTGGTCAATGCAGTTTCCATAGCAATATGACACTTTTAAAAGGGTGGGTTGTCGGCCCTGTCCCCAACCCGGAGAACCAAGGTCAGCTGTTAAGCCTTTCCCCTGAGACCAATCTGGCTTGGTTAGACCTGTCCGGGACCAAGATCCCTACCAGGACAGCTCCAACCACAAAACATTTTAATAAAAAAATCTAAGTCTGTGCTGTGATCACACTGTGATTGGTTGAGCCTGCACTGTAAAGCTGTCTTTACACAGAGTATAAATATTGGGTCAAAGACGATAAAAGAACATCAGCGTAAACTGGCCATTGTTTTATTTTTCCCAGCTCTGATCCGGCATTCGTAATTGGTACAGCAGCGTAAAGACGGCCTAATTGTGCAAATTTCAGACTTGCATGGCTAGCCGTGTCACTGTTTAAGCACTGATGTCAAGGCGTTTCCTTGCGGATCTTCAAGTAATAATCCAAACATGCTGAAAGGAACTGAACAAAACAAAAAACAAAAAAACTGGGCTGCTCAAATGTGTTCTGGGAGGGCTACAGTTTATAGGTCTCAGTCAGCCAAGCACACAGCTACACGGTTGACAGAATCACCGTTTGGACTGATTCAGTGCAGCTACCCTTCCAGATCCCGCTTTAATTGAGCAAGAAAACGCAGCTGGATAGCTTTGCTCAGAAGCTCTGAGATAAATCATTTCTTAAAGAGAAAGAGTACACAGGCACTAAAAGTTAGGCCTGTCCAGGGCTGCACTGGGAACAGAAAATTTGTGGGACTGTGGTGTGGTATTGTGGGTAAAGGTAGCAGACGCATCCACACAGATGTGCACATGCACACACAAAGACCACAGCATATACACATTTGCATGTTCTCATGCACATTGTGCTTGTGCTCGTGTTTCTTGCTGGCTTTTGGATTTTATACTGACACTGCGGTTATTCCTGTATTAATAAAAACCCTGGAATCAATGAGGATATCTAGACTTATGCTCTCTCTCTTTTACACAAAGACACACAATCTCCCTCTCTCTCATTCTCTCTCCCTCCCTTTCTCACTCATTCTCTCTCCCTCCCTCCCTCTCTCTTACAAACACAGACACACATTCTCTATCTTGCACACAAACTGTGAGTGCAGTACTCTCTCTCTCTTTCTCTCTCACACACACACCTCCCCCACCTTGTCTGATTCCCACAAAGAGAAAGGAAAAAATTCAAAGTAAACGAAAGGAAAATCAAAACAAACAGGTCAGTTCCTGCCTGAGACAGATGGGAATCCTGCCTTACTGTGTCCCACTGAACTACATTACTGTGTGTGTGTGTGTGTGTGTGTGTGAGCGTGTGTGTCTGCATGTGCATGTGTGAATATGTGCTTGTGTGTACTGTATGCATATGTGCATTTCTGGGAGGGGGGGGAGAGAGAGAGAGCCCCCCTTGCACTCTACCCCCCACCAGCTGACAAAAACAGAGCTGAACTTTCACCCCATTCCCTCTTCAGGCTGGGATACACTACTCAACCTGGGGAATGTACACAAACGAACCAATCCATCTCCCACACACATGTGCTCACACATGCGCAACGATACAGGCATGCAGATACACAGCCTCTGCAGGGGGAGATTCACCACACAACACACACATGCATACATGAACCCAGGCTCACTCACACACACACACACACAAATGCATGCATACACACACACACTCACACGCATACACACACAAATGCATGCATACACACACACTCACACGCATACACAATACACACACACAGTCATACATACACATTCATAAAGTAAGACGCATACTCAGACAATAGTAGAACTTACAGCAGGGCTGCCCATCCCTGTTCCTGGAGATCTGCATCTTCATCAATCTCTTTTATGCTGCATTTCTATCACCATCTTGATGTTGTAGCTCTATATTTACCTCTTGTAATCATACCTCACTTCCAGTTTGACTTGCCATAACTTTACTGACTTAACCGATGCTTACTGTGTGAACTATAATCGATGGTCACGGCAATGAATAATTGATAGTTTATGAGTATTGTACCTTATCTGACCTGTGTTCTGTAGTTGTTCCAGTGACCTTTGGTATGCACTTATCATGAAAAAAAAAGCTTCTGCCAAATAGAATGCAAGGTAATGTAAAGTAGATCCCCAGGTACAGGGTTGGGCAGCCCTGACTTACAGTTTCCTACAAGTTTTTACTAGGAATGTGGGCAGTAGCACAGATCCACATATGAGCAGATTTGCATGGCACAGTCCACAGATCAAAAATTACATTTTAGCAGTTTTATTTTTGTGAAATGAAAACTGGGTCCCTGTTTAACCGCATTGGTCACCTACTTTTGCATGACACCAGTATCATGGAAAATAAAACTCCTGTGGCACCAAATGAAGGCTGTGCTGCATTTCGACTGTGCCCTCCCTGCTCTACCAGGTTTCCAGGTGTACACCCTAACACCACCCCCCATAATCCTCAAATCCCCCCATCTTCAGTTGACTTGCATACCATTTATTCAAGTCTCCCCAACACCTCCTTTAAAAATCCCATATCTATATTTATACATATTTACACTGAAACTTCCAACATGAATATTTCGCAACCTCTGCATTTGTGGGGGGAAAATTCTCCTCATCTGGCAACCCTTGGGACTGTTTGTTTGAGTTTGGATCGAGGCAAGCAAAAGCTGCCATATTCTGTGAAAAACTAGAAAAATTCTATTACACAAAACTTATTGTGTGCCCCACTCTAACTCCAGAACTCTCAATCTCACTCAAAATGAGCTTGTTAAAAAGAGATGGACTTTGGGGTTAGTAAAATAACCCATGCCAAGTGGGAAAAGAACCACTGCCAAAATGAGTTTTTAAACACGATCTGTGGAGAGGAAAAATGGGAGAGCAATGCAGAGCTGGAACACAAAAGGGCAGAATGTGACTTCACTGTCAGACGGAAGAATTTAAAAACACATTCCGGCTAACCACAGAGAGAGGTCTAATCAGTATGGACTCCCAAGCCAAGCCACCCGGCGCATAAACTAAACACCAAGACGCCACTCAAACTTCCATAGATCTTTCGCTCCTTGCCTCAGAAACGGCACGCCATGGCTGCACTCGAGCTGGCGCGCTGGGCTCCAGAGGGAACTTCCCTCTGAACAGAGAGAGCTGCAATAAACTCTGAGCACCAACCACCTTCGCTTCAAAAGAGGAAGTTTGGTCAATTTATTTCAATGTACAAGGCAGGTCACAGTTGGAACATAATCGCGTTGTTGTGGAGTGCATTGTACATGAATACAAAAGCCAATTCACTACGATGCCTAGTGTTAGTCATTTCTGGATGAGTAAATTATTAGCGTTCGGTGCCTGAAGTGTTGCTGTGCTTAAATTGACCAATGCAACAGAATGTGGGTGCAAGGATGGGATTCATTACTGCGTGACTGTTATTTCACAACCTTCCCACCCCCATAGTGGTAGCACAAAGGACTGTGGCCTCGTCTTTCTGTGATGAATGCAGCTTCACCTATTTGTTATAGGAAAAGAGAGAGCAAAAAGATGAACAGAACGACTGTTTCTGTTCATTGTGACCCACTTTTCCCCCCCATTCCTGTCTTTCTGTTTATACTCTAGAGTATACTGGGAGCTGATGTCACAGAGGTCATGCCCTTTGCACTATGACATAAACAGACACACAGAGATTCCATGTCAGAGTCTTATTAGTCACTAGTTTGGAGTGCAGGGGTCGCTGGTAGATAAAATAAAACTGGCACCACCGGCCTGTTGAATTGCGAATGGTGCAGCTGTGCATGTGCATGTGAAATCGTCCTGAAATAAGTCCCACATTTGATTAATGGGGGTGGGGGGGGGGGGGGGGGGGGGTAGTGAGTTTGTCTGAGCTGCAGCCAAGCCCCTTCACTGAATAAAATGTCTAAAGGTATGTACCCCCCCACACCCCCCACCAGGGATGGCTTGCCAAGGGAGCAGTCCTGACCTGAATGCCGTTCGTGCTGGCAGAAGGAGACACCCCCGCCCCCAGAATGGGTGCGCATCATGTGACCTGATTTGATTAAGAGGGTTGTGCTGGATCCAGTGGCTAGTGATAGGAAACTGAGGTATTGTGACAAAAAAAAACTGGTGAAGCTGGATATAATGAAAAGGCTGTGATATTCACAACAAAACAGCTGTTGGTTAAGACTGGTGAGTTGCTGGTAGCCTGGGGTAGATCCATACATTTTTTGTGCCATGATACATCAAGTGAAAATAACATTTAATTTCACAGTCGCAAGAGATGCAATGGAGATTTAACTACAGGCAAATAAGAACGCTTCTGGGCCACAGAATACAAGCAAAAAGAACACTACACTCTCACATACACAAATACACTCACTCACACTTTCTCACATACACAAATACTCTCACTCTCAAATGCACAAATACACTTTCTCACACACACTCTCATGTCCACATAAACTCACTCATACTCATTTCTCTCCCTCTCTCATGCACTCACTCACCAAAAATCAAAAATCGATTAATTTGCAGAAAAATTTGTGTCAGCTATAAAGAAGTGCTATGACGAGTTTTTTCCAGTCCTTAGGGTAACACTAGTAGTTATACCTAGATTCAGCCTAACTGATTTAATTTGAAATGCAGTCAGGAAGACAGTTGGTTGGGTAGCCAAAATACACCTGAAGTTCATTCCTCTATATACAAAATCGCTGGCCTTCCTCATCCTGTTCTTTCTCTAAACACTACACCGGCACGGCGATTTCTGTTTTTCATTTAGCGAAGAACGATTTGCATAATTTCTGCATCGCGGTTCTTCCATCATCACTGAACTTTGAATTTAGATGGGGAAATAACCGTTTCATTGAGGGAAAACACGTAAAGCCGTGAATCATCGCGACATTGCGTGGCGGTGAGGAAATCGCCTCTCCCGTGCTAATCTCGTTTTTATTTCCTCCTGCTCCAGCAGGACACGCCCCTCGCACCATCAGGGGGTCTTATCTGATGGTGAGTCACGTTAATCCACCGACTTTTTTCCCTCAAAACCGCAAAACATCTCCGCTCACATTCCAGCCTCCAACGTAACTCCTGGAGAGGTACCCAAAAAGCTGGTAACCGACACCGTGTTAAACGCCACATTGAAGGGAAATGCATCTTGTGTATCAGGTGACACAATGACATCATTTTAATGCAAAATACAAGGGAAATTATATTTATCAAGTTACAAAATCTAGCTGATAATGGGGCACCCATATCCATTTACTGTTTGTTTAAACTGAGAGCTGTTGAACCCAAAAGCCTTTGAAGCTGGAGGCCCTGTTTGAATGGGTCATTTATAGGTGAAGCTTAAAAGTACTGAAGGCGAAACGTCTTTTGAATGTGTGCGAAACAAGATCTTATCACTTCCCAGTCGTATTCACATGTGAGCTCCTGGTATAATCAGTTCTGGCAGCAGCTGTAAAACTACTGAATTATTATCTTTTGTAATGTTAGTCTTTGCCATCTTTCATAACATCATATCTATATACAACAAACCGGAGGCTACTTAGTAGATCAGCATGATACCCTAGACACTGCACAGAGACGTTGCTGCTCGGAACTACCCCACATGCACTGGAGGCCATTTTCTTTCACACACCCCTCTACTCTCGCCACCTTCACGCCATTATGACTCCCACCACTGTGACATCACAACCACTCCACTGTCATGCCTGCCACCACTGTGCCATCGTTACCTCTTGCAATTACATCACAACCTCTCCCCATAGTCATCATAATAAGTACCACTACTGTGTAGCAGTCACGCCCCGCCCCCGCAACCACCATGATCCCCGAGTGAGAATTTCTCTCTCCTTCCACAAACTCCATCAACCCTCTTCCCGGGTCCCGAAAATTACAGCCTTGACCCAAAACCCAACGTTGTCTAACCCGTAATGAGCATTCAGAAACACTTTAATTAACATGCCAAAAAAAACACTTTCATTTTGTTTTCACATTGTATGTGAAAGTCTATTTTGAGGCACAAATTCGAAAAATTAAAGGAAAGTTGTGTCTTGTGGCTTACACTAGACAAAACAATTCCCCAGTCAGAGTTCTGTCTCCTGTGCCCTGCTCAGCTGATAAACATGACAGTCACATGTAAACTGATTAGATTAATTTTCATTAAAATTAGAGCTAAAAAAAAAACGACTAGTCAACTGAAACTACCTCCTTAACTGTTAAAACTGTCATGGATGCAACACAAAACAAAGGTATGACACTTGAAATGTTCTTTATAACACACTTGAAAAGTCTAGGGCTGGGATTCTGTCAACATATGTCCTTAACTTTGGCAAACAATTAAATGCCAAACAATTGTCCTCCACAAACACAGTTTATAGAGTGTATAGAAATCGCTAAAATTAACATGCCAAAATGAATCTGTGAGGAAAAAGTGTAACCCTTTCCTGTACATATACTTCTAAGTCAAAGTTAAGGACAAACGCTGACTCAATACAAGCCTACATACTGATGTCTCAAAACTAAACTAAACCATCTGTGGATAGATCCATATCAATAAAATGTTTAAATTAAAGCGCATGCAGACCTACATACTATGAAAATTAATGTCCACAGAATCCATCAGCCCCCCCCCCCCCCCCCCCCCCTCCAACCCCACGGATGTTAAAAGCCATTGTGTGGGGCGGGGGGGGGGGGGGGGCTTAGCTTCTAACCAGGCTTCCAGATAAACATGTCAGTCTTCAGCCACCAGCTGTGAGCGACAGATGTGATGTCATCGCCAAAGTAAAATGCAACATGAAAACAAGTGACATCAGTTCCATGGTGCGGGAGGATTGCACTTAATGCAGGAGGATAAGGGTCCGATGCCGGTAAACTGCGTGGCATTTAAAACCGTCGCCGCCGCTGCCACAGACAACCAGAGGGCACTTCCCTCAGCACCTAGTTTTTTACCAAATATTTGCCTGTTCAAAATGTATTCTGAAAGATATTATGTATATAGCAAAAGCTATTTTTCCCCCCATGCAGCCATAAATGGTGTAAGCTTTTTTGTTAAAAAACGAACTAAAAACTGTGCCCTCTGGAAACAGATTTGTCCTTTTTGAGATTGTAACTGACTTTGCTGCTTCAAGTTTGACTTACAGAACAAGTGAAATCAGTGGCACCACATCTACCCACTGCTACCGCGAGGATGCCGTGACGTTGCGTTCGGGTTGTTTATTGTTCTCCCGGAAGGTTCCGGATAATGGCCTGAGCGCAGAGACAGCACGCTCCATGTAGTATAAAGCCGGTGACATTTGGTGAATTTCCTGCACTGTGTTCCAGTTCCGAGCAAGACCACTTCCCGCAGACTGGGGGGGGGGGATACGGTTTCCATCAAGGTGTCAGACAGCCTCGACGGGACGAGACAAAAATAAAAGCATGGGGGGCGGGTGGGCTGGGGTCTAAATGGAGTTTTAACCTGTCACTGAGACAGCTGCTTTGCATTAAATTAAACAGCTCAGGAAAAAAAAGAGAAAGGGCTCAGATAAAAAACTGTTTATCGGGGGGGGCAAGGGAGTGACAGACAAAGGGGGTTTGTATGAAAACACAGGTTCCGACAGATGCAATGCTGTGGCTGCTCTTCCAACGTCAGCAGAGGGGGAGGTGCGGGGGGGATAGTAATGCATTCAGAAGCCTCTGGAACGTGCCTCCTGCCAGGCAGATTTTTTGAGCCGTGTTTGTTTTATTTTTTCCCCTTCCAGTGAATATCAAAACATGTCTCACGGTCATGATTCATGCCCCCCCCCCCGCACCTGTGTCCTTTCTGCAGCCTCATCCTGCTTTGGGTGCTGTCATAAAACAAATATATGCAGTAGGGTAGGCAAGAACTGGAGCAGTCTCCCAGGAGATAGAAGCGCATGGAAGCTCCTGCTCCAGCGCCCCCCCCCCCCCACCACCACCACCACCACCCACTGACCCGCCCCCCGCCTGACCCACGTGCTGCTGGCACCCCTCCATAACCCAGCTGACACGTGACTAATTTTAGCCGGTATTCAGGCCCCCGGTATGCCGAGCCATCTTCGCTCCCCTCACCATGCTCCCATTTGACCCTATCACGCATGCCCATGTTCATCTTCCCACAGCGTCGGCGAAAGATACAAACCATCCAGCTCTGGTAGCCAGCTTGCTCTGCAGCAGAGGTCTCCCCTCTCCTCTCTTCCCAGGATAAATGCTTAGTTTCTCTTCACCCCCTTCACAGCCCCCCTGTGCCATCTCTACTTACATTCAGCATCAGTTCTTTCCCTTCCCCAGAGACACAAGTGAGCAGAAACACATGCCAATGCTAACGCTAATGTTACTGTGGCATAATGCAGGGACTTGAACCTTCCTTAAAAGTGTTAGATTTACTTCACTTTGTTTAGTCTATTCCGAAGGGATGGTGCGCAATATTTCCTGAAGTACAATGTTTCCTTTAACTCTGCACAACTACCACACATATCACTTTGAGATAGCCTTGTACAAACACCCGATAAAATTGTGACTAAAAATTGAAAACAAACGACACTGTAGTTAGACATTTTACATATGGTGTGCGAGTGCATGTGTCACCCATTAGTAAAACGAATTTGCAACAGTCACCTTCAGCAACTGAATCCATCCCTCCCTGGGTGATGCTATGGCCAACTATGCACTGCCCTTAGAGGCTGCTGGCTACCGCCATCATTGCTGCGGGCCAGATTCAGTGCCAGACGCTGGAGCCCCACCCACACACTGGAACAGTGCCTAAACAGATACCACAGTCTGGGGTCTGTCCACACACTGGAACAGTGCCTTAACAGATACCAGAGTGTGGGGTCTGTCCACACACTGGAACAGTGCCTTAACAGATACCAGAGTGTGGGGTTTGTCCACACACTGGAACAGTGCCTAAACAGATACCACAGTCTGGGGTCTGTCCACACACTGGAACAGTGCCTTAACAGATACCACAGTCTGGGGTCTGTCCACACACTGGAACGGTGCCTAAACAGATACCACAGTCTGGGGTCTGTCCACACACTGGAACAGTGCCTTAACAGATACCAGAGTGTGGGGTCTGTCCACACACTGGAACAGTGCCTTAACAGATACCAGAGTGTGGGGTCTGTCCACACAGTGGAACAGTGCCTTAACAGATATCAGAGTGTAGGGTATGTCCATGTTCTGGAACAGTGCCTTAACAGATACCAGAGTCTGTCCACATGCTTGAACACTGTTTTAACAAGATGGGCTATCCAGCAACCACTCAAAATCTGAGTTAGCACAGGCTGGGTCCCACAGAATGGCTCAGTCAGTAAAGGCTTTTACCAAAAGAGCAGGCAGGGCCCCATAGAGTGGCTAAGTCAGTATAAGCGCTCACCACAAGCACAGGCTGGGCTCAACAGAGTATATCAGTCAGTAAAGGCTCTCTATGAGCACAGGTTTTCATCAGTCCCCTCAGTGGGAGAATACAGTGACCTCATATATGCAGGGGTATGGTCGATTTAAGTTAGTCAGGGTTCCACACTTACTGCTGAGTCAGCAAAACACAGAGCCCTCACATGTTGCCAGTTACCGTCAGTGAGAGACATACCTCTCTTTCAACCAGTGCTGGCTCTCACCTGTAGTACCCTATAGCATGGAGGTGTAAAATAGTGACTGGCTGTCTGTTGGTACTGTGTGACCTGTAGGGTGTTGAATAATCACTGGCTCTTCTGTAGTACTGTGTGACCAAGACAGTGTTAAATAGCCACAGGCCCTCCTATTGTACTGTGTGGACTGTAGGTTGTAATGTAGTCACTGGCTCTCTTGTTGAGATGTGTGGGCTGTAGCATGTAAAATAGGTATCAGTTCAGAGGCAAGTGTGTACAGGTTGAGGGTTCTGAGGTGAGATAAGTCTAACCATCATCCTGGAATGTGTTTAGCTAATAAACCAATGGACCTATGCTGTCAACTGCAAACCAATCACGAACCCCCATATCTGGGGCTCAAATTGGAGGTAGTGATTCTGGCCAACTGAGCCACTGGTTGAAGACAGGCTAAAACTTACGACAATCAGACTGCAGGAACCCAAACTCCCAAACTGTAACTTCCCTTTACAGAGACTACGGAGAGAAATTGTCTTGGGTTGTGACGGTATAGCCTCTTTCCAAAATAAAAAAAGAAGTTTTGTCTGGTAAATTAGACCTGGAGTCGACAACTCCCCAGAGGAGCATAGCCTCTCCTTACAGAAAACTTAAACTCTGTTCAATGCAAAGAAAAAAACATAAAAACTGCATTTCATCTCTATCCAAAATGTAAATAGAAATAAAAAAACTGCACTGCATAAAAAAACTTTAAGTTACTGCTGCATTAACTTGAAAATAACTATTTAAATTGCCCACATCATTTATGCTTTTTCATGCTCGGTTTCAAAAATTATAGGTCTGCATATACAGTTCAGTCCATAAATATTTGGACAGTGACACAATTTATGTTGTCTTGGCTCTGACCTCCAGCACACTGGATTTACAAGAAAACAATGAATGTGAGGTTAAAAGGCACTGTTAGCTTTCATTTGTCGGTATCTACATCCATGTCCGGTGAACCATGTAGGAATTACAGTCCTCTTTATAAATAGTCGCCCATTTTAGGGGACCAAAAATCATTGGACAATTGGCTGCTCAGCTGTTTCTTGGCCAGCTGTGTGTTGCTGCGTCATTCGTTCATGCACAACAAAGCTAACAAAAGGTCACGAGTTGATTCTAGGTGTGCAATCTACATTTGGAATCTGTTGCTGTTGTCGATCAACATGAGGACCAAAGTGTCGATGCTTGTAAAGCAGCCCATTGTCAGATGGAAAAATGATGAAATAAATCTATCAGAGACAGCCAAAACATTGGGTGTGTCAAAATCAACTGTGTGCTTCACTATATGACCAAAGGTATCTGGACACCCCTTCGTCTGGGCTGTCTTCCATGGTTTGGGCTAGGTCCCTTAGTTTTAGTGAAGGCAAATCTTAAGGCTACAGCATACAATCACATTCTAGATGATTATGTGCTTCCCCAACAGAGGAGAAGGCCCTTTCCTGTTTCAGCATGACAATGCTCCCAGGCACACAGCGAGGTCCATATAGAAATGGCTTTGTTGAGAACGGTGTGGAAGAGCTTGACTGGCCTGCACAGATCCCTGACCTAAACACCGTCCAACATCTTTAGGATCAATTGGACAGCCAACTGCAAGCCAGGCCTAATCACCAAATCAGTGCCCGACCTCACTAATGTTCTTCTGGCTCAATGGAAGCAAATCCATACAGCAATGCTCAAGCATCTGGTATATAGCCTTCCCAGAAGAGTGGAGGTTGTTATAGCAGCAAAGGGTGGACCAACTCCATATTAATGCCCATAATTTTGAATGACATATTGGATGTCAGGTGTCCCCAGACCTTTGGCCATGTAGTGTGCATTGTTAAGAGGCATGAATGCACTGGTGAGCTCAGCAATAGCAAACAACCTGGGAGTCCACAGAAGAACACTGAAGTGGATAACCGAAGAATTCTTTCTATTGTGAAGAAAATCCCCTTTTCAAGTGTTGAACAGACCTAGAACACTCCAGGATGTAGACATAGATATGCAAAAACTAAAATAAAGAGAAGTCTACCCCAGCATAACCTCAGACATTTTATTGCAAGATGCAAATCACTAAGCCTGAAGACCAGAATGGCCAGGTTACCGTTTGCTAAAAAGAACAACAACAAAAAAAACTGTAGAGACCTGGAACAAAGACTTATGGACAGATGAGACGCATAATCACCTGTACCAAGGTACTGGAAAGAGGAAATTGTGTAGAAAGAAAGAAACTGCTCATGATCCAACTGAGCAATCAGACTGCTGGTTGTTAAGGCAACAGTCAGTAGGCTATACTGGTACAATAACGTCTGAATTCTATCTACCAGATAACTAACGGATAGCCATTTGCGGTGTGAACAAGACAGTCCACTTGAGTGCTGGGCTACGGCTACTGTTCCCTGTTCCATGTGTGAAAGTGTGAGAGGTAAACAGGATTTAATTTACGGCTGAAACCAGCAGTGAATCAAATCATATCGTTAAATTACAGAACGCTGTCATAGGAAACTCACTGGGAAACAGCCGCGAGGAGTCGATTCAGTCTAACCGCAAAACGGTTACACACATCGATGTCTAAAGAAAAAACTAAGATTTTATGAGTTAACAGATTTCAAGTATTCATTTCAGCACACAATTTAAGGAACACATTTCTAACTATTTAACGAACTGGTCTGAATTTATTTTTAACGTTATAGATGTAAGTAAAATAAGTAGCCTATAGGTTAAGGGTTGTGAACCTCGATAGTTTAAGCCAATAACAACCTAAGGAAACCTCACTTGTATAGCCTGCGTAAAACAAATTCAGGAACTACTTTCAACAGATAGCTGTAGAATTTTGGAAAACGCAGATTTATACATTGCCAGCTGTGAGACGTCTGCACTTTTGTCCGACGAGTGTAAACAAAACTATATCTACCCCGACGCGGACGCGAACGCGCATCCGCGGTGGTCTGGGCACAAGCACGCCACTACTGACAGCATATTAGCCTCGGCGGAAGAACTACAGTTTCAGTTTGGAACTATTACACACATTGTTGCAGAAATTCGCGAGTTCTAAGCCACCGTTGGTCGTTGTCTGGCACACATTGCCAGTGTTCGAATGGTACAGCGCACTGCCTTGTTTTCGTGTTGGAAAACCATCCGATTTTTAAGTGTCGGGCAAAAACATTCCTCTTTGCAACAACAATGCCCTGCACAGACGACAGCGAAGACTGTTGTTTTACTGCGAAAAACGAATTGCACACACAGAAACATAGTTAACTCAGGAAAAAATGAAATCGCACTAATGGCGCAGGCCATTATCGAAATCCTTGTTTACGGTATTCGTGCAGTGGGAAGGCTTCATGTGTGCTATTACGCCGCGGACCTATCAACGCAGTGTTACTTTTGTCGCCAGCCCCTAGAATGTAAAGTTAAAAAGTGAAGTAGGTTACGGCTGTGACGTGATTTATTGCGATTGAAGGACACAACAATAGTCGAATCTTACCTGAATTCGCCGAGTGAATTCGCTTTACAAAGCCCTGCAGAATACGGAAAGTATAAACATGGCTGTTACTTTAATCCGCGTTGTGCAATTTCTATTTTAACTGTACAAACGTCTCCACACTGACTCACACGGTCGCGTAGCTCTCTCTCTCTCTCTCTCTCTCTCTCTCTCTCTCTCAACTTTCTTTCTCAACTCTCTCTCTCCTCTCTCTCCAACTGCTGCAGCATGTTATGCCACGCAAGTGCATAACCTACACGCAGACGGACAATAATGTTTTATGCTTCTGTGGGAGGGGAATGCAATTCTAAGCAGTTTTCCTGTGCGGTCACAGACAAGGATACTACAGAGACGTGTAGATTTCTTAAGTCCTTGTCTATGATGTCTCAACAAAAGAGAATGTGCTCATTCGAAGTTTGTGTGTCACATCAAATTGCGAAATGCCAATAATTTATTATGGAAATAATCTGAAATTCAGGTGTGTTACACTTTCTTTTTTTAAACGAATACACTATATGTTTGAGCAATTGTCTGCATCTAGCGCTTAGGGTGTAGAGGTGTAGGAAATGCACTTCATTAATAGAATTATTATTATTATTATTATTATTATTATTCTGTTGAAAAAATTGTGTTCACAAATAGAATTTTTAGAATTTTACATTTCAAACTGAATTATTCCCCCCTTTCTGTGTGTTTCTTGGTATTCATGTCTGTTTGTAAATGTAAATGTTATTTGCTCCTAGAGAAATTTCCCCATGGGGATAGTAAATTATTATATCTATCCGTTTACCTATCTGCCTACAGTGTGTATTTTACAATCAATATTTATTTTAAGTCGCAAATATACAAAAACTTGTACATTTTGTAAAAGTAACTTGACAACTAAGTACAAACATATCATTTCGTAAGTGTCATTTTTCATCAGCTGTTTAAAAGACACATTTAAGGGGGGCACTACAGGTGAAAAGGATGGATAGGCCACCTGTTGGCTGGGTAGGTCAATTTTGAGATATGATATTTAGCTTCAACAGCTGCTATAATTTCAGAAAATATCTGAAACAATGATCAGAACCAACTCTAAATGGTTTATTTAGATGTTTTTATACCAGCTGCATCAAGTATTACTAAGCACAAAACTAGCTTTACCAGCCGTTTTCTCTAAATGGGATATTTCCTTTTTTCTTTCCCGACTTATCCTATAGACACAGCTATCAAATTCAACATGGTGCTTCTTAATCAAAACGTATTTGTTTTAGCACACTTGGTTTCATTTATTTGGGTTCACTTTTAATTTACTCTTCCCTGATTATTTCTTACCTTGTGTTTTGAGGCTTATTCTGGGCCTTAGTTTCTCGGCTGAATCTCTAATCTTTCCTTACTCCAGTTTTGACTCTGCCTGAACATACTTTCTATTGTTTTATTTCTATGTTGTATTTTATTGGTTAATCTCATGTTTTATTATGGGATGCATAATATTGGAGTTGGATATAATTGTATGAAAAGCGCTATATAAATAACATTTGATTTATTTATTGATAGTTTGAATTTTTGTGGCAATTAGTACTTAGCCAGCAGGTTAGCTTCCACACAAAAGAAAAATGGTGACCCAAAGCTTTGAAAAACGTGTTCTCTGTTGGCTGAAATAGCATCACATGTGCACTTTCTTATATGTCCATTTTACCTGTGTAGCCAAGTATCCTGCAATTGGCTGCTTTGGTCAGACTACTTTGATTAAATGTTGTTATTACAGATGTTACCAATGTAGCCAAATGTCCAATGGAAAGAATTATTGATTATGGGACTGGAGCATTTGTAATGACTAAATTGGACGGAAAAAGAAAAAATGTAAACTCATTTTTTGCACAAAGTGAGTGACCACAAACATTAATAATAGTGATTGTATCGAAAATACTGCAAAGTAGCGTGTAGAGGTATTTCATCAAATGGACATGGTCCGCTGGCAAGTAACACGTCTGTCACTGAGATGTCACTGATCTCTTTCACAAACTTTAGGACAGCAATGAGCTAGTTCTGCTTGCTTTACAACCTTCCTCAGAAATATGAGGCATTTATAAGGAATGAGTAGTGTGTGCATAAGGACTGGCCCAACACAAATAAATGTGAATGGCATGTCAGTTGCATTCATGCAGTTGCACTCGGAAGCAGCCAAACAAACTGAAGGTTAAGTTTCACAGATTTAGAGATAAGTCAAAAAGCCCTCCCAAAGTAAACTCAGTTTAGTGCTTATAAGCAAAGGTATTCTGCCTTATTTACAATGTAATTATGGTAGACCTGCCACTGAACTCATGGACTCATTTGCACCAATCGAAAGTTTCGTTTTCTACAGCAAACCACAATTATTGGCTCAAGTCAGTGACTCATAGACAGCGTTCAGAAGAATAGGTTTGGTACCTTGCCACCAGAGCATGGTGAATGTGTTCGCATATCAAGTCCGAGCTCTGATGAGCAGCAACCCTCTTTGAGGAAGCACCCGGTGTTCCACCGCAATGTTTTCTTTTAAAATTCCACCGTTAATCTTTGTGGTGCCATCCCTAAACTGTCTGCACATCATCTCAAGAAGAGCCCAAGCGGGGAAGACTGCCAATATCTTCATCAGAACAAAGAATAAATAAAATATCCCTTTCTTGTAGGGAATTAGTCTCCAGTGACACAATTTCTCAGCATTTCATGTCCATTTTAAGCTTGCTTTTCTGTTTGTAGCCTCGAACTTCAAAATAGTTGTAAATTCAGTCATTTCTCATTTTCAGCTAGTGTGAGGGTCAGGGCTAGAGTACTGCTGCAGGTTTTGAAATGGTGTCCTGACACAGCACAGCCACTCTTGTTTGGGCTTGTGGGGTGGGTGTCCCCTTCCTCACTGCTGAAGGGGTAAGTGAGTGTCAACTGCTGTTACGTTTCACAAATCAACACTACGGTGGCCTGCTAGTGGCCGGACTCTGCACTATCTATTTTGCATTCTCTTAATAGCTCATCCCCATTTTGACTGCCCGCCTCAACTGTCCACTGATGGACCACTGACGGCGGGCTACTAGTGAACAGATAGTGGCGCCCTGTATGTTTGCTGCCTGGGAACGCCCCTTCCCGCCTGCAGCATTTGAATAAGAGTGCTATTAGCTCCCTTTTAGCTGTGGACATTACTTTAGTTCAGTGACCTGTGAACATTTGTTATATTGTACTCAACGCTTACACAAGCTTGTTTGAAGGTTTTACCCATTTTTTTCCACTTTTAAAACTTTTTTGCACACAGTGTGCTGTGCCAAATTGTATCTGAAGGCCCATCCTGTCATAGAAACATTTTGTTTATTGTGGGAGCTTGCAGACTAGCATGTGATCTCTTGCTCTTGCCCCACTCTGTGCAGGAGTCTGCGATCAATCAGCTGAACTGCGCAGTCACTGCGTCCCAGGACTACTGTTTGTGTACAGCTGGTGCACCCTCCCATCCGACCAATGGATGTGGAGAAACTGGAGAAGTTTTCTACTGAACAAACAAAGGAAGCGCTCCGCCAATCACAGAGTATGTTAGTAACAACCACTCGAGCAATGCCAGTAGTGATTGGTGTATACTTTCTGGCTAATACCTTGAGGGTATCGACAGTAATGACTATCAGCATTGTTGTAACTGGGTATATTGGTGAGGGGTTACACCTGAGTGTGTGAATGCCAGCAGTTCACAATGTGCCAGTCACCAGAAATAGAGCCCTCTGTCACAACAGACGTTGTTCTCACCACCCCAGCAACAAAGAACTTTCTGTCCTTTCACCCGTCGCTGATTAGAAGAGAAATGGCTCCGCATTCCTCCGGCGTTTCCTCTCCACCTCTCCGTTGTTTACGGGTCGATTTTGTGTACACAGGCGCGGAGCGGCAGGGCTTTTTGGGAGCCGGACCAACCAGTTTTTCAGGGCTGGAGGCGCAGTGTTCCTACGGTTTTAATAATCTCCCCTCGTCCCGGACCTGTCATCGCTGACGGGCTGCCTCTGCGGCCCGCCAAACACAGGGCTCGGCGTAATCGCCAGCTCATCACTCAGGCCGCTGAAGAGCCGCCGCGCCGCCTCCGGCTGCCGCGCCAAATCCGACAGGAAGTTGTTTTACGAGACTCCTCCCGTGCCTGCGTTCAAAAACCCAGGTTTTCGAAATGCCGGGCCGTGATCCAAAACGCAAAGTGCACACGACTGCATACCCGAGCGTGTGACAGTGAGCGCTGCCCTGGATACTGGTGAGTAATGCAGACGCATTGCCTCACTCCCTCTCATCTGCACATTCATGTGCATTTCTTTGCTGGAATTTATATTTGCCAGCTGACTGGCGCCTTGCGTGGCAGCCTTTCGCCGTTGGCGTGTGAGTGTGTGTGTGAATGGGTGAATGAGAGGCATCAACTGTAAAGCGCTTTGGATATATAAATATATAGATAAAAGCGCTATATAAATGCAGTCCATTTGCCATTTACCATTTACTTTAATACCTGAGGCTGTGATCTGCCAAACCGTCTCTTTGCTTTGATAGATTCCCCATTGCCTCTCTGCTGCCATTTGGCCTGTCTTTAACAATTGACACAGCCACCTGAGAATGTGCCCCCCTTTGTATCTGGATTTCAAGATTTCAACCCACTGAGGAGTTTTTACCTCTTGCTGGAATTATGGAGGGTCAGGTCTTTACAAATTTCTTTATATTTCCTGTTTCATCTTTCTGTCAGTGTCTCTGTAAGAAGCACTATACGGATGTAATGGAATTGAATTAATTACCACAGGGTAGGAGAGTGCAAACACATTTTTTTTCCATTTAAACTTCCACTTCCTCTCCCCACTTCCATTAACTTTGACCTATGAAGTTTTAAAACATTCATCAAACTTTCTGATACATTTTAAAGAGGTCATCAATAGGTCTAGTGTTAATTGTTCATTTCTATCAAGCTGGTGGAGGAGATAAATACTTGTTGACTCCCCAGCAAACAAATGTAATATACACTAGTGCTGTTTACACCCAGAGACACCAACCAAATGGGAGCAAACATCCTGAAGATAGAAGCAGAATGTAAAAAACCCTTTGGTATGCTGTGTGTGTTGGGAAATGCTGTTAAAAATGATTAGTGGTGCACTAAGCAAATTAGGTGTGTGGGTAAGAGTGTGGGGGCCAGACATGCAGCTACAAGTTCTGCTTGTCATGCAAATCAGAAAGATAAAAAAAAGAGGAAATAAAGAGATAAAGGGCCAGAGACATAAGGCCGATTTATTAGATGTTGGTCTTAAAGGGGTAGAGGAGACCTGGATGCTCTGCCGGGTCACTACCGAGCCTGACCCTACCTGGTGTGGCGTGACACACCCCCCTCTGGTACACACACACACATGTGCGCACACACATACACGAGCCTGAGCACACACAAGTGTGCAGACACACACACACACAAACGCACGCACGGGCATACCCACACCTGCACTCTCTCACACAAACACACACACACACACACACACATGCGCGCACACACATACACGAGCCCGAGCACACACACACACAAAGAGACACACCTGCACACACACATACACATGCGCGCACACACATACACAAGCCCGAGCACACACAAGTGTGCAGACACACACACACAAACAGACACACCTGCACACACACACACAAATGCACACACAGGCATACCCACACCTGCACTCTCTCACGCAAACACACACACACACACACACACACACACACACACACACACACACACATGCACGAGCACACATGCACATCTGGATTGCCCCATTAGGATTTTACTCATGGCTAAGGTGATATGCCATCTGTAGTATTTTCTTACTAAGGTTATAGAGGCAGTTTGCATACATGCTGATATTCAGTAATATTGAGGTTATAGGCAGGTTGTAGACATGTGACCAGCCAGTAGGCCATCCATGAACACTCTGCCACCTTAACCATTCTGCTTAGTATGCTAACACAACATTACTGTAATTGAAGATGCTCATTTTATTTAAAGTGACAGTGCCAAAAAATGGTAGATTGTGATGATTAGAAAGCATGGCGGTCCTGCCCCATGTAAAATCAGTCCAGAGGGAAATATGAGCACCCCCACTGCCATTTGGGACATGGAGCAACAGCCCGTTTACATTTACATGAGGAATGTCTCTTTAAAATGGAAGGGTTTCCTGACAGACAGTTTCCTTTAAAAAAAAAAGTATCCATAATCTGGTCAATTTACATGCATCACTGTGCTTTGTCCCATATTCAGGCATTGCAGTGTTGCAAACTCTCATGTAAAGACAAGAATAAATTCATTCATTTTGCAGGCAAATGGTTTAAACAAACCATGCTATATTTGTAACAGACAGTTTCCATGAAAGGAGCCTGTCTTCGATGGTCAGCTGAAAAAATGTCTGTAGGCAGCACGTGTTTAACATATACTATTTTAAAAGTTTTTACTGTCCCACAGAAAACAATCTATATGCTTCCGAAAGTCCATCCAAAGTATTTGTATAAATCCTGCCCGTTCGCATGAGAAGGACGGACAGTTAAACGCACTGCGGAATATTGCATTCTCTGTGCTCCACCTGCTGGAGGACATAAGTAACTGCGAAACAGAGAGGCGCAGTCTCTTTCAGGACGGGTGTTGCCAACCTTGGTCCCGCGGCCCCCAAGTATGGTCTGTTATTTTCTGAAACATGTTCTTGATATAGTCAATATTATTCAATATTTTTTCTGGTCTATATAATAATATAATAATCCATATATTATCAAATAGTCAACATATTATCAGGTCTTTATCTGATGAATTGGAGAACCTCCACCTGAAAACAGCAGTCCTAAATCCTGAAAGTGTGGACAACTGGTAATGAAAATAACTGGTTGCGTCAGTAATTAAGTGGTTGTTCTTTATGCCAACTGCAATACTCGTATTTTCGTAATTTTCATATTGAACAACTAGCCTATTTAACAATGTAAAATCAATGTTTGTGCGAATATTGGCCTGCAGTGCTTCTCAATGAGAGCGCTCATGGGAAGTCAGTAATGCTCTAGCTACACGGGTCTGGCCCCCAGGCTTGTAAGCACGTATACTATTTTTTCAAAATAGCCCAACAGAACCCCTTCATTAATAATTTGAATAAAGGGAACTAAGTACATGTCTAAGTTACACATTTTTGTTAACATTAGCTCAACACCAAAACGATTCAAATTTCCACTTAATATGTTTGATTAGCCTACGCCAATCAATTTTTAGCTTGCAAGCTAAAAGCGTCAAATTCTATCAATAACCGTTGGCAAGCTCGTAGCCAGTAACGTGTAAGCTAATTAACGGTACCGTAACGTTAATTTGACGAGTGTTCGCAAGAGAAAAATGACAGTTGTAAAATAGTCAAAATCTTAAAATAGTCATTTCTTGTGGGGGATAGTCTGTCGGACAGATATGCTTATTTCGCAAACGTTGCTGTTTGTTGTGGTTACAAACTGATCTGAAGTATACGAACCTTTGTGCGAAAGACAATGCTCAAGAACCGTGTAGGCTACGTCACAACAATAAAAACCGCGATCAAAAAGTTTTGTTTTGTGACGTCACAGCATATTCGGCACATTCACACTGCATATAATTTCGCTATCAATTCATGATTAATCACAACAAGGTTGAACGGAGACCGACCAAGACCATTGCATTCTATTAGAAGAAATGCGCCGTAGGTTTTCGCTGTTGTGCGTCCGGTAAGCGAAATAATTTCGTGGTTCTCATAATGAAGAAAATTATCATGTCGTTCTTCAAAATGTATAATTATGTTTAAATAATAGGTGTCCTTTTAATGGCGCGGAACAGACCTAGTATAAGCACCGTGTTCAATGTTTTGTTAAAAGTCACTGTTATTGAAAAAACAATTGTTAGAGAAGTTACTTGTTTAAAAAAAAAAGCGTTATGAACCATACATCCGTCGAAAAACCACTTTTTTATGTATGGGCCCAGCTATTGGATGATGAGGACACCTGAGGCAGTAGGTGGCCCTGACGACCAATTGCGAAGAACATCTCAACCAGCTGCATAGAGCAGGTGGCCCTGACAATTAACTGGAAAGAACAGCCTGCACTGACAACCAACTCCATAGAACAGGGTTGCCTGTCTGTGGATCTGCTCCCAGGGGGGTCCGTGCAGGACAGCCTGACACTGTTCAACATCAAAAATCGTCAGTCAGTGCTGAATGCTGTGCTTTGTGGTCTGCGAGGTCAGTGCTGAATGCTGTTCTTTGTGGTCTGTGAGGTCAGTGCTGAATGCTGTGCTTTGTGGTCTGTGAGGTCAGTGCTGAATGCTGTGCTTTGTAGTCTGTGTGGATGGTTTGAATATGTTACTGTTCTTTACGGTCAAGTCAGTGCTATGTATTACTATGGTCTGTGAGCTCCCTGCTAAATGCTGTGCTTTGTTGTTGCAGGTCCTGTGAGGTGGTGTGTCTGTGCTACGTGTGCTTTACACAATTTGCCTCTGTGGAGCAGAAACTACAATCACTGCCTCTTTCAGCCTCTCAGTCTCTCAGTCAGTATCCATCTTTCAGTATATGAAGCCTGGACCCTGAGACTGGCAGCACTTACCTGGCTAAGTAAAGGACTCTTCAGTGTCCAGAGTGCTGGTTATGCAGCTCAAGCACTTCAACTTGAAATCCAGCCTGAAGTTGGAGAAGCTGCAGGACAATGCTATTCTGTGAGTACAGCACAGGGAGCTGCTATTCTGTGAGTGCAGCACAGGGAGGAACATGCTATTCTTTGAGTACAGCACAGGGAGGAACGCTGCTATTCTGTGAATACAGCACAGGGAGGAACGATGCTATTCTGTGAGTACAGCACAGGGAGCTGCTATTCTGTGAGTACAGTACAGGGAGAAGCACTGCTATTCTTTGAGTACAGCACAGGGAGGAATGCTGCTATTCTGTGAGTACAGCACTGGGAGCTGCTATTCTGTGAGTACAGCACAGGGAGGAACGATGCTATTCTGTGAGTACAGCACAGGGGGAAGCGCTACTATTCTGTGAGCACAGCACAGGGAGAAGCGCTGCTATTCTGTGAGTGCAGCACAGGGAGGAACATGCTATTCTTTGAGTACAGCACAGGGAGGAACGATGCTATTCTGTGAATACAGCACAGGGAGAAGTGCTGATATTCTGTGAGTACAGCACAGGGAGAAGCGCTGCTATTCTTTGAGTACAGCACAGAGAGGAACGATGCTATTCTGTGAGTATATTACAGGGAGGAACGATGCTATTCTTTGAGTACAGCACAGGGAGGAACGATGCTATTCTGTGAGTACAGCACAGGGAGGAACATGCTATTCTTTGAGTACAGCACAGGGAGGAACGATGCTATTCTGTGAGTACAGCACAGGGAGCTGCTATTCTGTGAGTACAACACAGAGTGGAACGATGCTATTCTGTGAGTATAGCACCGGGAGGAACAATGCTATTCTGTGAATACAGCACAGGGAGAAGCGCTGATATTCTGTGAGTATATTACAGGGAGGAACGCTACTATTCTGTGAGTATAGCACATGGAGGAACGATGCTATTCTCTGAGTACAGCACAGGGAGAAACGCTGCTATTCTGTGAGTACAGCACAGGGAGAAGCGCTGCTATTCTTTGAGTACAGCACAGAGAGGAACGATGCTATTCTGTGAGTATATTACAGGGAGGAATGATGCTATTCTTTGAGTACAGCACAAGGAGGAACGATGCTATTCTGTGAGTACAGCACAGGGAGGAACATGCTATTCTTTGAGTACAGCACAGGGAGGAACAATGCTATTCTGTGAGTACAGCACAGGGAGCTGCTATTCTGTGAGTATAGCACCGGGAGGAACAATGCTATTCTGTGAATACAGCACAGGGAGAAGCGCTGATATTCTGTGAGTATATTACAGGGAGGAACGCTGCTATTCTGTGAGTACAGCACAGGGAGGAACGATGCTATTCTGTGAGTACAGCACAGGGAGAAGCGCTGCTATTTTGTGAGTACAGCACAGGGAGAAGCGCTGCTATTCTGTGAGTACAGCACAGGGAGGAACGCTGCTATTCTGTGAGTATATTACAGGGAGGAACGATGCTATTCTGTGAGTACAGCACAGGGAGGAACAATGCTATTCTGTGAGTACAGCACAGGGAGACACACTGCTATTCTGTGAGTACAGCACAGGGAGAAGCACTGCTATTCTTTGAGTACAGCACAGGGAGGAACAATGCTATTCTGTGAATACAGCACAGGGAGAAGCGCTGATATTCTGTGAGTATATTACAGGGAGGAACGCTCCTATTCTGTGAGTACAGCACAGGGAGGAACGATGCTATTCTGTGAGTACAGCACAGGGAGGAACGATGCTATTCATTGAGTACAGCACAGGGAGGAACGATGCTATTTTGTGAGTACAGCACAGGGAGGAACGCTGCTATTCTGTGAGTATAGCACAGGGAGGAACGATGCTATTCTGTGAGTACAGCACAGGTACGAATGCTGCTGTTCTGAGAGTGCAGGTTAAATCCGATTGTGGCTACATGTGCAGTTATGTGTTGGAGATCTGCAGCCAGCATAACTGATGTCTGTTTTAGGGGTGCTGGTAAATGGATCTGGAGAGAGCAGTTCAACAGAGACCACGGGCCAGTCTCTCAACGCCAAAACACCAGAGGGCCAGCCTCTCTCAGCCCAGAAACACCAGGACCAGCCTCTCAACCCAGAAACACCAGGGCCAGCCTCTCAGCCCAGAAACACCAGGACCAGCCTCTCAGCCCAGAAACACCAGGGCCAGCCTCTCAGCCCAGAAACACCAGGACCAGCCTCTCAGCCCAGAAACACCAGGACCAGCCTCTCTCAGCCTCAGGTTTCTTTAAGTCCTTACTTCCAGGAGCCAGATTATTTTAAAATAGTGTCTACAGGCCAAATATGTACCATTTATTTATTTATAAGAGATATATATTTTCATATTTCAAATATTTCATATTTTCATCCTCAAATCCTGCCTACCACCCACACTGGACCCCTTCCAATTCGCCTACCGTCACAACAGGAGTACGGAGGACGCCATCTCCACAGCATTACACTCCGCCCTCTCCCACTTGGATAACAATAACACCTATGTAAGAATGCTGTTCATTGACTTTAGTTCAGTATTCAACACCATCATCCCCTCCAAACTGATCACCAAACTCGATGACCTTGGTATCATCCCCTCCCTGCAACTGGATATTAGACTTCCTAACCAACAGACCCCAGTATGTTAGGTTAGACAACCTCACCTCCTCAACCCTCATCCTGAGCACCGACGTCCCACAAGGCTGTGTGCTGAGTCCTCTCCTATACTCCCTCTTCACCCATGACTGCACTCCTGTACATGGCTCCAATACCATTATCAAGTTTGCAGACGACACAACGGTGGTTGGTCTCATAAATAACAATGATGAGACAGCCTACAGGGAGGAGGTCCAACACCTTGCGGCGTGGTGCGCCGACAACAACCTGGCCCTCAACACCAAGAAGACCAAGGAGCTCATTGTGGACTTCAGAAAGACCAAAGGAGGCACGCACACCCCTGTCTGCATCGACGGGACGGAGGTTGAGCGTGTCACCAGCTTTAAGTTTCTGGGCGTCCACATCTGGTCAAGAAGGCTCACCAGCGTCTCTTCTTCCGGAGGAGACTGAGGAAAGCCCATCTGTCTCCTCAGATTCTGGTGAACTTCTACCGCTGCACGATTGAAAGCGTCCTCACCAACTGCATCACAGTTTGGTACGGTAACTGTTCTGCCTCGGAAAGCACTACAGAGGGTGGTGAGAACCGCCCAATGCATCACCGGTACTCCACTCCCAGCAATTGAGACTGTCCAGCACAAGCGGTGTCTGCGGAAGGCGCGCAGCATCGCCAGGGACACCTCTCACCCCAGCCACAGACTGTTTGCCCTCCTTCCCTCTGGGAGGCGCTATAGGAACCTCCGTTCTAGGACCAGGAGGTTCAGGAACAGCTTCTTCCCCTCAGCTGTCACCTCGCTGAACTGTGCACCACGGTGATGGCCCCCCACCCCCGGATACCCCCCTGGACCCCCCAGCCTCCCTCCCCACTCAACTTACTCCAATGACTGGACCTTGCACTGCCGCACCTTGCTGATAATATATTTAACATATTTATATCTATCCATTGTCTATACTGTTTATAACTGTCTATACTGTTTATACCATATTGTATTCATATTTGTCATATTGTATTCATATTTATTCACTTTCATACTGTATATACCTTAGCTTTTCATATTCCATATTCTATATTTATATTATACGTATGTACATACACCTTACTGTACTTTACTGCTTCTTTTGCACTTCTGGTTAGATGCTAACTGCATTTCGTTGTCTCAGTACGTGTACTCTGTGCAATGACAATAAAGTTGAATCTAATCTAATCTAATCTAATCTAACATTATTTCTTTTATTATTTACTCTTCAAAAATTGTTGCCAGAAGACGGTATGTAAGCAGATTGGAATCACTTTTCCAATCAAATCTCTTTGAGATTGAGATGAAAAATTGGATGGAAAATTTTTGATCAGTTGTTTAGAATTGAACTGCGCAACATATTCACTGGTTAAAAAGTGTACATATGTTTGAACTCTTGTGTTTGCGTAAGCAAACCCCAGGCTTAAGATCACTCTCATCTGTTATTCTGTTTACTGTTATTATTAATTTTTTAAAATCTACACTCCATTCTTGTGTGCTTTGTAAGTATGACATGATCCACTATAGAACATACACACTATCCTGACATACACCGTTATCCTGACGTATGCAGCTATCCTGACATACACCGTTATCCTTTTGAAATATAAGGCCCCTCTTTCAGCCTCTTTCAGAGGTCAGCCCCGTGGTGTCAGACAATGAGAACCTTTTGGCCCAAAGTGTCCAAAGCCAATAAATCAGGTTGAATTTCTGTCCAACACCCCTTCCACCTCTGCCTTCATTTGATCCCCCCCAACCTCCTCTCCCACTCTTTTGATTCGTCTTGCCTCAGGGATTGAATTTGGGGGGGGGGGGGGGGGGGGGGGCTCAGTGTTAATTAGCCACGCTGGGGCAGAGAGATACTTGGGGCTGGGGGAGAGGGGAGTCCTAATCCGCCCTAATTGGTCCGATATTGCCTGCGGTAACACTGCTAATCCGCGCCATGTCCCCATTCTGCATTGTGTTACCCGTGATTCTGCTCATCAGCTGCATGGCCAATTAGCATGCTGGGGGTGCCTTGTGTGGGCGTGTCTGAGCAGCCACTGGGGGCTGGGAGCAGAGGGAGGTGAGGGTAGGACCTGTCCATGACATTTGTGTTCTCTTACAACAGCAGTGCGGAGTTGACACTTTGACACTTGCTCTGTTGTGAAATTGGGGGTTCAGGGAGTGGTGGGGTAGGGGGGTGGTTTGGCACCCCTGGTTATCCTTTTACCTTTTCAGTGGTGTCAGAGATTTAACCCACTCTGCATTATCCATGCGCCATCTCTTTAGATTCCCCTAATCAAGAGGTTTTACATGATAATGGCGTTGTACAAGAAGAGGCTTCTATTTGCTTTGTTGTTGTTGTTGTTGATTTGGATTCTCTCTTTGCCCTTTTTGTGCCCATGCTTTCTTCACTTATCTCTGAGGTTCAGAAGTTGCTGTTGAGTCTTTTAAAACCAGACTAACAGGATGTTATTCATGGAAAGCAATTTTTTTTTTCTTAAACCTTGTGTTTAAAGGATGCTAATTTGGGTGTTAGCCATATTGTTATTTCTTATTGTGATGTGCTATGTGCACATTCAGACTCACGTGTATCTCCTTAAGTCATTAAAATAATTAACAAATTAATAACAATTAGACATTTTAGACAAATCAACCAAACATATTCATAGATGTATATTAGATTTAAAAATGAGAAATGAGTTGCCAGCTAATAAGGGAACATTCAATTTTATTACACTCTCAGTTTTCATATTGTCTGTGCTATTAGACATGGGACTGCCATCTTTATTTGAAAATGAATGCTAGATGTGGGTTTTATATTCACCTGTTTTGGGCCTGGGAGGGAGGCAACAATACAGTATTTACCCATTTTACCCCCGGGCCAAAAATTTGCTCTTAAAATAAACCAGAACTCAAACTCAAAGGAGAGACTGCCTTAGGTCAATGCTGAAGCGTACGTCTTTGAACGAAAAACGTTCAAAGAAGCTTGTTAGTCCAGTTGGGTCAGGAAGGATGTTATCTCCCGTGGCGCTATCTTTGTCAGGACCTTACCAACGTCCGGCGGTTCTGATCTTTTGGGAACAGACGATGGAAATGAAGATGGCACGTTGCGCTCCGCCCGTGACACTAATTCTTGTGAACGCGCGATAAGCGGTTGGGCGAGCAAACACCGCCAGATCGGATCACGCGTCTGGCCCCCCGGACCGAACTGCGCCCCGAGGCGTAACTGGGAGCTCAAGTGGACCATCGGCAAATTTACTGTGAAATTTGGGTCCGTGTAAATACAACACGCCAGCTTCAAAGACTACCCCAGGGGATGATATTCCGAAGGCTATTGGAATGATACATTGGGGGGGTTATAGGAACAGAGCACGAGGCTTTTTTGTGTCCTCCCCCTCAGGCAGTAGGTAAAATGGGTGCCTACTTTATTTGATAGTGGAGGAGCTGCAGGACTATTATCCAGTGAGGTTGATGTAAGAAACTCTACTACCACCAGCTCAACCTTATGAGAACTCAGATATAGAGCTACCAGTTTAATACTACATGTGAAAACAAACTGTTTATGAACAATTTTTGAACAGAGAGTTATATGAGATTGATTTCTCTGCAGGTCTAATTGTTTTAATTTTAAAATACACATGTACACACCTTCATCATAATCTTCTGAATCTTTGCATTTCTTTGTGGTTTATTTTAGTTTTCTTTCCAGTCCCGATTCCAATGAATTATATTCTTTCTGTGTGTAGCAGGATAAAAGTGCATTTAGTGAATATAATACAGGCCACTGTGGCTGTTTGTCAAATTTTAATTTCTACATATTTTTTATTTTTGTTTAATAAATAGGCTTTATGAACACATTCCACAGACATTAATCAGATTCAGACTGGTTAGCAGTTGTTGTGGGAAAATTATATGCATATTGCCTCAAAGTCTCATGTGAAAATCATATGGTGATTAGGTTCTGGGATGGGTTGCCAAGTGCAGTAAAACCGCTCCTCCAGAAGGGGAACTCTGTTTCTCTCTGTCAGGGCCTCATGGTTTTCCCCGTTACCTTTCTTGCCCCTGCTACCTGAGCTCCTGTGAGTGATCAAATGGAGACCTGCTCTCCTCAGTGCTCATCTTTATTTAGTGCATCGCAAATGAAAGATGAGCACTGAGCACTCTTTTATACTTGTCTGTGTGAGGCAGTTTGTGTGTAACACACTCACAAATCGAAACTTCAGAGAGCCAGAAGATATTGTTTTTAATTGCTTCTGTGCGTAAAAACCTAGGCCAAAGAACATCAGACTGGACAACTGTACAAGAACAGGAGGCAGGATCCAAAAAGTCCCCCTGGGGCTAAAAAAAAAAATAATGACAGCATGTCAGTATGGATCTGTTTCCCAGGAAACGGCCAGACTCCAGCCTGCATAGAGAAGACAGTGCAGTACAGTACAATGCTCTTCTCAATGCACGTTTTCCTGGCCGACCCCTTCTTATTTCCTCATAAGATAAAATCCCTGATGTAGCCTTCAAAAAACAATTTCAAATGCCCATGTACAAAGGTTTAATTTGTTTAATAAAAAAAGATAAATAAGCCATTTTAAAGCTGGACTCCATGTGGCCTGCTTGTGTCTAATTTTTTTTTTTTTAATTTGCATCTCAGGATCTCAGAACCTCTGCTCCAGGGCTCTGTAAAGTTACCCTGCACAGGCTGTCTCTCCCATGGGACCATATGAAAATGAGCATGTGTGTGTATGCGTACTTGTGTGTGTGAGTGTGTGAATGTGTGTGTGTGTATGTGTGTGAGTACAAAGCTGAGCAATTGCTTTTGCATATATATTCGTAAGTCAGAGAGCAAGCTCATGTAAAGGATTACTGAAAGGGTATCCTTTCAGAAGGGACTGCTGCTTTCTGGCATATCAGAGAACCGCAGTGCCCACCACACCACAGTAAAACAAAAACCCTGCTTCTCAAATGTAGCTCATTTATTTAGCTTCAAAATTCTACTGATCTGTGTTCATTTCTTAATGCAGCCGGGACATAAAGAATGCCGCTTCTCTGTCAGGGACAGAAGGTTTGATACTACCACAGCACTAGTGCCAGTGATTCAGGTATTTGGGCGGTTGAGGTAGCCTCTGTTGAAGGTAAGGGCTGGAATGATTATCTGTGGGCAATCACTTTTTTTAAAGCCATGCGGACTAATAAAATGCAAAAAAAAAACATATCTCTGAGTGGCTTTTTGCCCCTCATGCAAAGTTTTAAAAGCAGTCTGATATTTGAAGTTAAAGGAATAACAATGAAGGGAGTGGAATCTTGTCTCATATTCTAATATCTCTTTTCCTGTCTCTGGGTCTCTTTAAATATGAAATTGCCAAAGTGTGATATTAAGTCCATGTGAAATGGGGACGGCTGGTCAGAAGAGGCAGGTCAGGCTGGGGTGCGAGGGGCTCCTGGAATCACTCCGGTGCGGCCCCCCCGGCGTGGGGGTGAGCCTGGACAGAGGTGGGGTGGACAGGTCCATGAGGGCGGCTGGGGGGGTGCTGCAGGGGCTCATGGAGGCGTTGGAGGTCTCAGAAGCGGGGCCGGAGGGTGACCCCCCCGGCAGCGTGGAGCCGTCCGACGCCTTGTCGGTCCCCGTGCTCTCCTGGCGCAGGAGGTTCCGCCGAAATTTGGCCCGGGCATTCTGAAACCAAACCTGCCAGAAAATACATTTAAATTTACATTCTTCCAGCTATTACTTTTAAATTTGGCTGTTCTAGTAAGTTATTGCATTGCATTGTGCATAAGCTTATATTTTAATTTTTATGTGCAAGCATGAAAAAAAAATTTGTTGTATGAACACCCTTCCAATGCTAGTTTTGCAAATATATAGCATTTCATTCCTGGAATATAAACGATATTAAGCCGCAGTTATTTGTCATCACTGTGGGATTCGTTAAACTTCATGTTCAGGTCTGGGAGCGTGGCTCTCACTTGCAGCACTCGTTTAGTCAGGCCTGTTTTCTGGGACAGCTGTTTCAGGTCCTTCGCGTCGGGGTTGTGGTTGATGGCAAAGTAGGACTTCATGGTGCGCAGCTGGTGGTGCTTGAAGGAGGTCCTCATGCGCTTGGACTTGTGGGAGGAGCTGCAGAGTGAGGAGTCTCTGTCTGCCACGTCTCCGTCAGTCTCGCTGCAGGGGAGTGCTTTGGGGGGGGGGGGGGGAGGGGGGTACACAATGGGAAGGAGGGCTTAGTGCTGACAGTACTGACAGTTATATAAACATTCTTTTCTTGCCACCACAAATTTGGAATGTCCCTTCACAATTGCAGGCCCCGCCCATCACTGTGAAGTCATCGGTAAACTCAGGGAGGGGCGTGTGAGCCAGTGTGTGTTCCCCGAACAATAAGCGGCCTGTCTGTCTGTTGCACTGCGCAGTCCCACAGCTGAGCTGCGCATTTACTGCACAGGAGCACAGGAGGACTGTGCAGCCGGCACAGGTAAGACTGCTGCTGCTAAGCAACAGCGTGGGCAGCACCCCACGTCCGGGCCAGGGGTCCCCAATCCTTCAGGGCCCCTGAGCCACTTAATGATTAAACATATTTTCTGTGACCCCACACCTCGTTCAGAAATGTAGCCTGATGTGAATTCAAATATGGAATAAAAATGGCATGTATACTGTAAAAATGTATTTAATCATAGCTCATTCAGAAATCTAACCTATCATTTCAAATATGGGATACATAAAGTATGTCAAAAAGCATGCATGCTATAAAAAGCTCAGTGAGAAGTTGCATGGTTTCTTTCATAGGCGTAGATTTCAGGGGGAACGTAGGGCATACTTCCCCCTCAATATTTAGAACATGTGCATTTGTCCCCCCCAATAAAAACATGAAAGAAGCATTTCCACCATGAATTGATGCAGAAAAGGCACAAATTGTTGCATAAAAATTCACCAGAATGCAGGAAATGAAGTGTTTGACGCTCTAAATTTCCTGGGGGAGGCCCCCAGACCCCCCGCTTAATGTGTCCCCCCCAATGTTCAAACGAAACCAAAAGCACTGGTTTCTTTTGACAGGTGTGCATATCGGCAGAAAAAAATGACTGGCCAGTTCTTTTCCCCAGTCATGTGTCCTTATTAATGAAAGTCAGCATCTCCAGCAGCGCAAACACAGAGGGTCTCCTTGTGGTCAACACGGTGTATTACTGTCATTTAAGAACAGTTTGTTCTTTTAAAGGAATCAATAGCTTCCATTATGTATGCTAATAGCACTGTCATTGGTAGTTACAGTGCTCTGGTAGGCTAGCTATAGTAATTGTAGGCTAACAGTAGCTAATAATAGCTAATAACTAATTACCTGGTAGTAATGAGATTAGTAGAATAGGGAAGGATAGTAATGGTAGAGTTTTCATAGCTGTAGTAATACTTTGTCATCATTGGTTCCTTATTGTACATGTTCACAAAATATTGACTATATGCATGTTTATATGCTACATATGGTATACTTATTTTCAGGATAACATATCTTGTGCCATGGGATGCACACTATTAATTAAAGGAAATGGCATTCTGCTGATAAAAGTAAAAACATGTGCTTTCTCATGAGGGTTAAAGAAAATAAAGACAAACTGCCAAATGTGCAAAACACAAGCTTGTCTGCAGTGTCTTGGCAGTGTGTGAAGTGTTGCTGGAGGTACAACAGCTCTGAGGAATATCACAGGCAAATAGCATCTATTCAGTATATACAGAATAACACTTCAGTAATCGGCCCAACGTTTGTATCTGTCAATATTCTCAACAAATGTTTACTCACACAAAGAAATGCAAAATGTATTTTCAGACATGACTGAGTGTTATTAATCAATGAATATTTAATAAGGTGTGTTAACATGCAGGTATTATAAACAGTGAAATATTGTATTTTGATATATTAAAAAAACTGAAAATTAACTGTCATCATTTTTTAATAATCACTAGTGTGATTATAATGAATGGGTGATTTGCAGTACAAAGATTAAAGTAAAGATTCAAGTAAAAACTTCACTATGACAAAAATTGAACAAATTTAAGGGTTACTCAAGTTTTGTGTGCATGCTAGATCAATTTGATTTTTGATTTTCAGTCAATTCAGGAAATGTACTCAATTTAAATTTGCTCATTGAAAAATCATCATAGAATGCTAAAGGCATTTTTAAATCCGCTGATTTAATTTAAATCTATTTAATGAATTAACAAAAGTGAAATGTAATTGACCCCACACGCGTGGTTGTTTATTTTGTTTTTCTAAATTTACAAAAGATTAAGTCAAAAATATCCTTTTAAATGTGTCATGACAACGCGTACCCTTAGGGGGCAGCAGAGTTCCGACACTGAAGTTGGCTTCATAAAATCGCAAAATAATAGGTAGCTCACAGGGAATATCTTGGAAAAAGGGGAATTGCAGGACAAACCTACGGATTCTCTGGGCGATTTAAGAGTTAAATACTCTACTGGCATCATAGATTTGGAATAGCATATTAGAATATTGAAATATTTCGGTGGACAGGATACCCCATGTCTTATGGAAATTAGATATATTTGGAAATATGGGTACCGAAATTATTATACCATCAACATATTGACAAAAATACAAACTACTGCTGCATTAAGGTATTGCAATATATTTATCTTCACATTTTCCAAAAACTTCACATTTTTTGGATGTATTCAATTGCTATATAGCCATTTTTTTATCTAAACAAGCACGAATTACTCATTGATAAGTCATTCATGATTTTTAAAAAAATTTTGCTTCACATAAAAAAAAAAACATTACGTGAAGAAGTTAAACCTATCGTCATATTCCACTATATTTTCTATAAGCAGTTTGTCTGTAAGCTGACATTAAATGTATTGTGGTGAAAGCTGTTATTAGCCTACTGTTCATTAAAACAGTCACAATCACAATCTACGCGTCTGATGGTAGCCTACCAGACATCGTGTATACCGGGATTCTGACTTGACAGCGACCATCTCCAATTAGTGCGCTGTCGTTCCATTGTATTACAAAAGAAAAAAAAATGTCTTAACCACAGGAGATTTTCAGTCGGAAATCTCACAGGGGAGCAATTAATTTGGAGTTTTGTTCGGGACTCGGGAGCATCTGTGTCCAGATTTCCGCCATCGATTTGCAAACTTAAAACTCTCCATCAAATTATTATTCAACAAGTAGCCTGCTGGTTTCTGGGGCTACGTTTATATGTTATGTTTCATGTCTAATCAGATTAACAACCCAGGCAGAATAAAAATGTATCATGTAACCACCTTAGTCGGAATAGACTACCCCATTCCGACTGAAAATTCATTCGGTTTGAAATGGGTGTTGTAAACCTTTTTGTTAATCCGATCGATAGGAGAATGCTACCCATGTAAACGCTTGCTGTGGACCTGAAATAAAGTTAAATTGAATTGAATTGAACCCACTACTTAATTTGAATAGAATAAATATTGTTTCTGCGCTGGTCCATTCACAATGTAAGTGACTTCGACCAAGAGACAACTGATCTGTGGGCGACTCAATTTTCCTTTTGGAAACTTTAAAATAATTAAAAAGCGCTGAACACTTCCATGGTTGAAAAGCGCAAAATAATGAGTGTGGAAAAAAATGAAGGAACGCGGAATCCACAGAACTATAGACTCGTCTTCTCCTATTTAATAACTGTAGGAGAATTACATTCCGTTGACACCGCTGCCTGATAGACCATGTAAGAACATTATCAATGGAACTGTTGTACACACCATACGACGCATATTTGGAGATATTTATAGAAATTAGTAGCTTATTGCGTACTCGAACGCCAGATGAAGTTAGCTAAATCTTGGGGTTCTGCGCACCCCAAAATGTATAAGCATTAGGCTAAAGCATTTTCTTGTTTAAACTGCAAATTTTTTGGTCTCTTTACTGTCAGAAGTTTACTAACACAGAAGTATTAGGAAAGTAAAGGACTACCCCTCCAAATGTAGACAATGTAACCTGTTACAGCATTCACATTGTGACATGAAAAGAAACACCACCCCAACCCAAATCCAAAAACATCTACAAATGCAAATCTGAAATAAGTGTGAGCTTGTGGATAGGTTTTGTAGGCTACACGTCTGTGGGAACACATTAAATAGGCCTATAGCATACACAGGCACAGCCAGGGGTTTTGGACCCAATAAAAAGATCTCACATTGGGCTCCACCACCCCAGGCCATCCCATCTCTGTAGTTACAGAATCACAGCACAGTTTTTGAGTTCCCCTGTCAGTCAGGGCCCTTGGAATCATCAAAACTCCAGATACAGAGGTTTTTGTAGAGTCGAGCCCTCACTCGTTCACACTGAGTGGGCGTTCCCATATGCCAGCACCGGTTTGACGGTTTGCGATGGCGGGATTCATGGACGGAACTCAAACTCTGCATTTATGGGGACTCCCAACGCGTTCATTGCTACTTCTCTTCCTTTGATACATTTAGCAGATGAGATAAAAGCTCGCATTTTCTTGTCAGACAGTTGTTTATTTGCTTAATTTATTTAAAAAGTCTCGAATTAAAAGGCCCGAGTTCAAAGCCTCGTTCATTAACCACCGTACTACGCTTCCAGCTTGCCATAAACATTAGTTGCGAAAAGGGTGTACTACCTGCGTTGTAAGCTGCCGGGTCTGATCCTGTTCCGGTGTTTTTTCTTTTCCTCGGCCTCGCCTTTTGTATGGTACTCCCGCCGTTGTAGTAGCTCAGTCCTAGCGACCCGAATGCCCCTCCGTTGCATGGCGCTACATCCTCATGATTGAAATACGAGTGGTATCCCTCCTCTATGAGCGTCTGAAAATGAAGCCGACAGTAGACGAAACCGTCCTTCATCCCGAAATGATCTCCCGTGGTCAGCATTTTGTTGCAGGTCGTGCAGATGAAGCAGTTCAAGTGATACACCAAATCCCTCGCGCGCATCACCATCTCCGACGCCGAAATGCCAAGGTGGCACCTGGCGCACCGCTGAACAGAGAAACGCCTGCACGAGAGAGTGGTGTGTTTCAGTAAACAGGTCAAACGCGCCAGGACCATTGTAGTACCCAAGCAACTTTTGTACATCACGAATATCAGCGACTCTCAGAAACTTTAACATTGAAGGTGTCGTTTATACACAGTCTACTACAGGCATATTAATGACTTGAGTATAATTCAAATTATGTAGCTGCTCAGGACAGATTTGGTTACTATAATAATAATGATAATAATAATGACAACAATAATGTTTTTTTTAATATTTGTTGTTGTTATAACTGCAGAGGTAGCCTATGTGACATATTTACCTATAATAGTCTTCTTTGCAAAAAATGTTGCTGTCCTTACTGAAGCAGCTGAGCTCGGACGCCAGGCTAAGCTTGCATTCACAGCACTTCAGACAGCGCATGTGCCACTGTTTGTCCACCGCGAGCAGGTAGTAACGGTCTGAGATCTTTCCTTCACAGCCCGCGCACAGAAAGGCGCCGTCACCGCTGTAAGTGGAGGCGTTCTGCAAAAAATATTAGAAATATTCCAAATAATAGTGAAATGAAATAAATAAACTTTAGACAACAAGAAAATATACAACAATAATCTGAGCAGGAAATAGAATACACCATATTCGTAATTGCATTTGGCATCCACTGAAAATTTAAAGGGGAAGAATAAGTAGCCTATCGTTCGCCAAATAATTGTGGAAATGAATCCAAGCGCTGGTAGCAGTTGAGGTCAAGGTCAATTTAAAAGGAAAAAATGAATTTTTTCATTAGCCGACAAGAGAGAAACGTGCAGTTTAACAAATCTTACAGGTGTGCTCCTATCAAACACTGGGCATATTCGTGCGGGTTACAATGATCCAATGCATCTTTTAATACTCCACTATCAGCTGTACTTTAACAGTCAACTGGGGCAGAAATAAGCCACTTCATTAATGTGCATTTTAAAGCATACCTATAAAGGTTCTTGTGTATTTGGACATTACAATTTTACAGACACGTTTAAACCTAACTTTTATGTTTAGCATTGTAGTATTTTTCAATATCGGACTATTCCGACACTCGCGGGGCACCGCAGAGATGGGCTATTCAGTAATTTTTAAGAATGAAATAAATAAAGATACTGAAAATATTGAATTAATCTTACATTTTTAAAATTTCAATACATCGCAAACCATTACTTTGTTGTAGGCTACAATGTAGACGTAGTGTAACACCCATTAACTAAAAAAGAAGCGTACAATAGCTTTAACCAATTGTTAAACAACAATGCTATATGTATTGTAGGCCCCTAGCTTTGATAGGTTTCCCATGTTCGTCACTATGTGGATGCTATTGAACTTTGTCAATTAAGTTTGTATTTAATAGCTTATTTCTGATGCAGCAATTTGTAGCCATCTCTGAAATGCAATGCAACAACCCTGGACCGTTTCACGTGATAGAAAATTTCATGCATCCTCTTCGCTTTTTTCTCCAGACAGTGTATTTTGAGCATATCTCCAAGTAGCGCCTGTACTTAACGGATCTCCGCGCTCACCTACCGTGTCGTTTTCCCCCATGTTTATAGTAGAACTGATTGCAGTTGATTCACTCTTTCCTCTCCAGTCCATTCCGTCAATGAATACCCGCACTTCGCCTCCAGGGAGGCCGTGGAAAAGCATTCTTGCAAGGGAAGGGCAGAAATTGCACGCGCTTTCTTCAGATCGGGAACCCAAAGACGCAGCTTCCATAAGATGCATAGGCTACCTTGCGCGTGAACTCAAGTAGAGTGCGTCCTTCCTGCTCCTGCTGCTGCACATAGAAATTCCACTCCAAGAACGTATCTGGCTCAACGAAGAATCAACGAAAAACAGAAAATGGTAAAACGTTGCATCCTGTCTTGCAACTTGCATAATGTGTCAAAAATTGAATGTTAATGGGTATGACCAACCAGGTCCATTCTGTATAACCATGCTCGTCGCTTTTGTAGTATTACTATATCCCAGATTTGGCTCTGTACAGCCTCTGTCCGCGTTAAAGTTTTCTGTCTCCTTTTGAAGTAAAAATACCAAATGTGCAAGGAAGAATTCCCAGAGAGAACTAAAGCACACCATATATTACAACTCCTATGATTAATTCTGGTACCGATTTCTCAAAACCTTCTGTATTTAGCATCTATCCCGAGTTATACCAAACATATCCCGACGTATTTGTTTTAAAATAAGAAAATGAAAAAAGTCGTAAAATCAGTTCATCGATGTTTCCTTATGATAGTACCTGTTTAAAACACTTTATATAGGGCTACTGTAAAACATTGGCTGTTTTCATAAATGAACGACGGCACCAGCACAAAATGCTCTTTAAAACAAGTAGTTAGCAATTTCTTTCCTTTGTTGTTTTATTAGTTCACATCTTTAGCCTACTGGCAATTTGTAGCTGCAGGCCAAAAAACTCAAACTTGAACTGTCTGCGGGCAGGCGCAATGTTTGTTGACGCTGTTGCAAGATTCTATGGGTAGATACTACTCAATGTTGTTCATAAGAAGGCACAATGACATTAAATATTGATTATATACTATATTAAAACATGCATTACACATGTCAAGACTGCTGTCTTTGTTTTGTCGCTTAAGGAGTTTTTGCTATTATACGAAGTTGTTAGCTTCTGAGATTTAGAAGAGGAGAAGCGTCTGGTGTTGGTCGAATAATCCTTGTATAGACTCCGGGCTTCCTCCTCGTCCAATTCCCATTCTTCCTTCTCCGTTCTGACTCCACACACCACGCCTTTTCTACTGGGAGAATTGCGTCACGCCTCCCACAACCACGGCCACCGGGTGTCCAAGATCCCAAAATTCTAATTGCGAAGGCGACAGATTTTTAACCAAACCCGGACTTTGCTTAAAGACAATTATGTTTGGTTTTGGACTTGCACGGGTCATATTTCATATTCACATTACATTTTATCCAGAGTGATTCAGAGAGTCGTCGATTATTTTATTTATTTTACATCAAATGAGTTTACATAGCTTTACTGAGCGATTCGGTACAAACGCAGCGTCACAGCTGGGATTCGAACGCTCATATGATTTACAAGAATATCCCAGCCTATAGCGCAATGTTTTCCCCCATATGCTATTTTCATTTTCTTCTTCTATTCTCAGCCCTATTTGTCTATCTGCTATTAATGAAGATTAGTAGCCAATCAGATGATGGAATATATACCAACAAAATAGTGTTATTGTTGTTGTTGTCTTTGTTCTTAGCTCTTAGTAGTAGTCGGCTAATAGTAGGCTAGTGCTGCTTGTAGTGGTAGGCTAGTAGTTGTAGTATAATTAACTGCTTCAACTTATAGGCGAATTACTATAATTGTAGTAGCCTACCGCCGCCTTCTTCTTTTTCTCCTCCTATTTTTACTCTTCTTCTTCAAAGTATTTTTAATTTATTAAGATTCATTGGTAGTATTGCTCCTTAATATGATTATGTATACTGTCCCTGTTGTGATAAAAAAACTATAATAGCGACAAGTAGAAATAACAGCCTATAACTACGTCAGCAGCATGTGTAATCACTCTTGAGTTTATCCCAGACAAACGTATCCCAATAGGGTGAAACTAAATTCGTATGTTGCTGATGTCCATAAAAATGTAGCAAATAGCAGTGGGAAACGTCCGGCAAAACCTGAGCCGAGTTGTGTTTTGTGGCAGGAATATTATACTGGGTAGTCATAGCAACAGAGCTGTGGGGATGGCACATTGTGGGTTCCTGAGAACAACACCGTTGGGAGAAGTGTTATCACAACTGTGATGGCAGGGCATTGGAGTGTGGGGCCATGGCAACAGTAAGCATGCGATGTTAGCTACGATTTCTGGACAAATGTTTCACTGATTCATTGAGGGCTGGTGCTATGTCGGATGTCTTGCATGCGTGACTTTTTTATTTCTTAAGTCCACGTGTTTAGGTTGAGGTTGTAGTTTTTGGTGAGGGAAAACTATTATACAGAGAAACTAGACACAATGTAAACAGTCTACCGACGCTAAACGGGCTATAGCAGTGATAACCAATCCTGTTCCTGGAAATCGACCTTATCCTGTAAGTTTTCATTTCAACCCTAGTTTGGTACTGCGCCTATACTAATTGGCTGTAGCTGTTGAATGAGGTATGCTTCGTTAGGGTTGGAGAGCAAACCTGCAGGACAGTAGATCACCAGGAACAGGGTTGTTTACCCCTGCGCTGTAGTGTGCTTCAGTGGTTTGTTTGGAATGGAAACCAGCATACAGAGAGGTCCCCTAGGACCAAACTGGAGAACGGCTGGTGTAGTACAACTGAGATGTGAAGTTGAGAGGGAAGATTGTCATGCATCTGTGGCATTTCAACCAATTAAGCGCGTTCCTGGAGAGACAGTGGCAGCTAGGGAGGCTGTGCCTGTGACTGACTCCCGTAGCGCTTCTGAGAAATTGGGAATTTCATGGAATTTCATAAATCAAACTGTGATAGCACGTATTATTTTATTATAATAGTGGGCTGTGCTTGTGCTTGAGTATAAATTTTAATGGAATAGCCTAATGAACTGACTTCATGTTTAACTACGTTGTTCCCCTTCGTTAAGTGAATAAAGTGCCTAGTAGATGTATGCATAGCACTCTCTAATTCTCTTTACAGTCAGATTCAAACTTTTTTCAGTTTTTTCATTTAAAAAAATAATACAATTGAATAAATCCCAGTCGCCTTTACAATCAGGACTTTAAAGCTGGGAAATAGGCAAACACTTCATTGCATTTAGAAGTTTGAGTAAAATAAACATTGTCCTGAAAATCACACAAGCTACACTGTGAAAAGAAGCAATGTTCTTAAGCTAAAGAAAATAAATTCAAATGAAATTGCATTCTGTACAGCAAGGAAATTATTTTCATGGGCGTGATACATCAACTGATAGAGCACCAATAAGAGTAATCATCCCAGCGAATCGGCTTTCTGTAGGGATTCACTTCTGCACAATGAATATCAAGTGATTTATCCTTGTAATTAGCGCCTATTGAGTTTCAATGATAGACGCTTCCACTCTCTTTCTATGAATGATTGTGGCTGTCCATACTGGGCAGGGAGATTTAGCCTGTATGAAAACCTGTAGCCTATTGACCAATTTTGTATTATTATTATTATTATTATTATTATTATTATTATTATTATTATTATTATTATTATTATGAAGAATACGAATAAATGTCTTCAATTCATTTGCAGGCCGAAATTATTCACGGGGCAAAGCATGACAAGCGTAATATAAAGAATGAATAAACATAATAGAAACATCGGAAAATAACTCGATCTACGGTAAATTTAACACGTTAATCATTTGCGATCCTGATATTCGGAATTTAAAGTGGGGAAATTCATAAGTTAGAGGTCAGTTTGACTTTACGATTTTTAACTAAAAATTTTCAGCCTTGCAAGACGATTTATAGGTTGTAGGACTGAAGTTGAACGTACAGCAAACTGAACGAAACTTGCAGAAGGCTCTGTGGATCATTAGGGAAATCCCTGTAGTGACTATCGAGGCAGTAACTGAAGCTGCCTAATGAGCCCTTTTAAACATTCCACAGAGCAAGCTACTCCGATACGTTAAAACTAACCATGGTAGACATACAATGCGCATTCAAATATCCATCCAATATCCATATTTATGATGAATATCAAATTTATGTATATGCTCGAAAATGCTTGACCTACGGCCATATCCATAGCCTATTCTGTTCCTCAATTGAGGGATGCTGTCAGCGAAAATTAAATCCATTCATTCACTCAACCTTTAGACCTTTAAATTTCCCAGTGTGAATTCAACTCTAACAGTGTTAATTCAACACTTAACAGATAACATCATTTGGTCCCACTCTGGAATGTGGGACCAAATATTCTGTAGTTATGTGCTGCCGAAATTGTGATATTGTGATAGGATATACCGTACTTCAAATGTAATTTGAGGTCTTATATTTGTTTATATATATATATATATATATATATATATATATTGTCTTATATTTTATATTTGGTCTTAAATTTGGGGTTGGTCTCTAAAGGCCTAGACTAAAATTTTGCTTGGTCGACAGTTTTATGGAGGCCCACGTGGACTGCTTTTGCACAGGGCCCAACATTTTGTGCCACACCCCTGGCTATAGGCTACAACCCTTAAGTGCTGACAATGGCCGGGGCGCTTGGTTAGGGACCATTAATACATTGGCCTTGGAATTGAACAATGAATATGATGTTAAAGTACAGACTGTTTGTTTTAATTGAAGGGGATTTCCATCCATATCATTAGGTGATCTGCGTAGGAACTATAGCACCCTTTTATGCATCGTCCCCCCATTTTAGTGGAGTAAATGTAATTGGTCAAACAGCTGCTTAGCTATTTATTGGCCAGCTGTGAATCTTTGAATTATTTATTCATGCACAAGAAAACAAACAAAAGGTTTGGAGTTGATTCTAGGTGTGGAATTTGCATTTGGAGTCTGTGGCTGTTGTCTGTACATGAGGACCGAATGAGTGTCAATGCCAGTAAAGCAGGCTGAAAAATCCAAATAAATAGATCAGAGACACTGGGTGTGTCAAAAATCAACTGTTTGATACATTGTTAGGAAGCAAGAATGCCTTGTGAACTCAGCAATAGCAAAGGACCTGGTAAACCACAGAACACCACAGTAGTGGATGACTGAAGAATATTTTCTATTGTGATGAAACCCCCCTTTTTCAGCTGTTTAATAGATCAAGAATGCTCTCCAGGATGAAGGCATAGATGTGTCAAAGACTACCATAAAGAGAAGACAACACCAGCATAACCTCAGAGGGTTCATCACAACATGCATACCATTGGTAAGCCTCAAGAACTGAATGGCTAGGTAAGAGATTGTGGGGGGGGGGGGGGGGGGGGGATTACATGAAAGCTGAGTTCTGGAACAAAGTCTTATGTGAAAATACACCGTAGATCTGCTGTTTGCAATTTCACTTCCATCTTTTCATGCATCTACCCTCATAAAATTCTAATAATAATGCAAACCCTGCTTTACATTTTCATTTTCAAAGTCAAAAGACCTGTCAGCCAAAGGAGAGGGATGTTACAGGGGCGGTTCAAACCTTACCAAGAAGTCCCTCTTCCAGATCAAAGACAGGTGAATTTTATTATGTATGGTTAAATAAGGGTGGTGTGGTAGTGCAGCAGATAGCAGTGTAGTAGTAGTAGTAGTAGTAGTAGTAGTATTTTTTATTCAGTCATCACACACAGTACAATAAATATAAACAGTCTAGACAGTATAAACAAGTCAACAATCTATGTATTAGGTATGGCTGAAAAGGCACAGGCAGAAGCATAATGCTTATATATGCCTGTCGCCTCACAACAAGAAGGTTCCAGATTAGAATCCCATGTGGGATTCCTGTCTGAAGTTTGTATGTTCTTCCCAGTGAGCTGTCCTGGGTGTATCCCTGCCTCTCTTTGCCCAATGCCTGCTGGGATTGTTACACTTCATATGAAAAGCTGACTGTAACAAATATGTAATAAAATATGTACAATTTAATAAATATTTTCCCAAGATTTATGGACCAAAACAACCCTATCACAAACTGCTCTATATAGTAACATTTATGATCACAAAATATTATCCAGAGAGATTTTCTTAAATATATATATATATATATACACACACACACACACACACACACACACACATGCAGACATACAGACATATATATCAGTTTCAATTTGTGTTTCAGTTTAGATTAGTCGAAAGTGAACAATAAGCAAATGCCTCGGTCGTCATTTAGTGTAAGATTTCCTATAGTCAGCATATTAGAACAGTTCTTGTCATCAAATAAAACCAAAAGGAATTCTTAAGTGTGCTCACACGTGACAATACATTACACAAGCGCGCTTCACACCTAAAATGTCCGAACGATGTTCTAGCCACTGATCGCGGCATTATGTCACTTCCCAGCCTTTCTGAGGTTTACTACGTGCCTCCGGAGACACTAGCGAATTCCAATGACTGTTTTCGGTAAAAGTTCGCCCCAAGTTTGCCCTCATTCGTATCATGAGACTACTCGGCCACAGCTTTGTGGTAGCTGTAGTTACAGACACGTCTGGTCTCGATTCCCGTTCGTTGTGTGTTTCACAGCACAACTACAATCCCCACAATTCAGCGAAGTGCTAGTACTGTGATTTGTGTGGGGATGCCATGGCGCTTATTTGGACTGTCTGACCGGGTTGTAGATAAATCACGAGTTCATATACGGCTCTAACAAATACGGATTTCATCGAAACTGAAAATGGGATCTCGGATAAAGTAAGGGTCCTTTTACTTTATTATTGTTTTTACCTCTCACAAAAAAGTTATAGAAGTTATGAGGGAGTGTGATACTGCGAGGCCAGGACTTGTTGCGACCTGGGATAGGACTTTTTACTGGACGATAACGATGACTGTTTTGTACACGCATCAATCTGGAACATGATAATGACAAAAAAACAATTACATGCATTATCTGAATCCTTGAATTTTCCTGGGATTTGATTGACACTTTGTATTTGATTGTCTCGGATCGCGGGTAGGAAATTGCTTGTGAGTCTACTGACACCTGCATAAACTTTGATCAACACTGATGGGATTGCCTCATTAATGTTATATACATACTGTACGTGATAGGCAACTCATTTAGGCTGAGGGCAAGTATACTGGTTTTGCGGTTTGGACGGTGGCAACTGCTTGTTGAAATTGTTAGAATTGTTCACCGCAGAATGGCCACGATTCTACTATGTTTAAGTTCAGTTTCCGGAATGACAGGACAGGCGAAACAATGTCCCCATTGTCATTGTTACATTTGTTTGTTCTGTAAGCGTCGCGTATTATGCTGCGGGTCGTTTTCCACCTTAAATTTGCCAGAACCAAACTCAACCAACAGCAAATCTCCTTTGATTCGTGTAAACTACAGTGGACAAAACACACCGTGACATAAATATTTTGAAACGACAAAACGTAGAGCAACAAATTTCACGGGATAGTTCTGATATGCTGATTTGCACAGCACCGAATTCCTTAATGTTTTGAATTGTCTGTTACATGCATGATATTTTTAAAGTGTATGTTAAAAAAAATGTTCTAAAGAATTTTATATGGGTGCGTTTTCCTGAAAAAAGCAATGGTTTATACAAATCAAATACAATTAGCATAAATATGGTTTCCCCGAACAGTATATATGCTAGCGGGAACCAAAAATATATATACTAAAGCAGTATTGGGACAATAAAAATATGTGTAAGAGTGACAGTTTTACTGTGGGCAGAGTTCAGTGCCTCCTTATTGTGCCACTGGTTGCAGAAGTCATATATTCCTATATAGAGACTGGTTTCATGGTAACAGTTGACAGCTGGGTTGGGGGTGGGGGCTCACTGATCCAGGGGTCTCATCACAGATATATTTTTAAAGTAACAAGATACTCAGCCCTGTGTCCTTCGCATTGACATGTCTGTCTCCCTACCACTTAAACTGAACCATTCCAATTTAATCACACATGCTGAATGTATCCTTTTTATAGAGTGTCTATGGTAGTGAGTAAAAGGCACAAGCTGTCTTTTTAAAGAGATGGTGCTGTCTCTCCATCTCAGTGCCCCATGTGGGAGAAAGGGTTTAAATAAGCATTTAGTATGTCGCCAGATTGTAGTAATTATGGTCGGCATACATATAAAGTGATCATGATTGTGATCATTTCTTTTGTCTCCCTTCATCTGGCAACCACCTCGTTTAGGACAGCTGACTGTTTAGAGTCTGATTTAGACAGATTTAAAAACCAACCGACTGACCATGTTGGTCATGATGAACACACACCCTCAGCCTACCAGAAGCAGATGGACTCACCCTGTTCAGTCTGGTTCCTCTCTAGGTTTCTTCCACAGTTGCCCTTGGTTTACTTCTGGAGGAGGATTAAACTGGGGTCTGTATTGTGACAGATGTTTTGTGAAAAGCATCATCAACAAATGTATTAGCTTTGGTTTTATTTCGTAAATAACAGAAAAACTAAGAAATCAAAAATGTTGGGACTGATAATTATGGGACTTGTAGTCTTCAGATCTCTAATAGAAGCCCATAGTTGAAGCTCTCCATGCCAGGAGGCACATCACCTTGGATAAATGATGAGATTTAACTTTCATTGGGGATGCACTGTGTGAATGATGGTTAATAGATATAGCACTAGGAACCACTGCTCCCCTGAATAATGAACCCCACTGATCTTTGACCTCTGACCTCTGTGTGTGTTTTCCAGGGAGAGCCCAGAGTCGACATTTGAGGTGTATGTAGAGGTCACCCGCCCCGAGACAGCAGGAGGTAGGTTAGGTTACTTACCTAATTGGTTACTGTATTTTATTGTTTTTACTATTTATGCTTTCATTCATTATGGAAAGGTACAGTTAAAACATTCATAACAGTCATGCCATGCGTTATTCCCAAAAGACTTCTTTACAATGAAAGCCCCAAAATAGGACATTACAAAGCAAATGGTAAATGGACTGCATTTATATAGCGCTTTTATCCAAAGCGCTTTACAATTGATGCCTCTCATTCACCCATTCACACTCACACTCACACTCACACGCCAATGGTGAAAGGCTGCCATGCAAGGTACCAATCAACTCATTGGGTAGCAGTTTGGGGTTGGGTGTCTTGCTCAGGGACACTTCAACACGCCCAGGACGGAGGATCGAACCAGCAACCCTCCAACTGCCGGACAACCGCTCTTACCCCCTGAGCTATGTTGCCCCTACACATGCACATGCATGACTGGCAGCAAGAGCTGTTGGGAATAATCATGACTGTTTCATTGTGAATAACCCGCTATGCACGTGTAGTGTACATATATTTATACAGTCGTGTCTACGGCAAGCTGCAACTAACTATTTTAGAAAGGGTTGTGATGCAATTCTGACCAACTGTGAGTACATGCTGAATTCAAATATTAATAAAATCTAAACATATTAAAAATTGCCCAGAAATGTGAAAACCATGTAATCTGGATAAACCATACATGGTGAAAATCCTGTAATCTGGAGTCCTATCCTTTGAAAATGTTTCTTCCTCCTTTTTATCTCAAATTTGTAATGCTCAGTCATGTTCACACTGCGACGCTCATCGTGACGTCTGTTGTCATTTTGGGATGGCGCTGACCAGCATGCGCACTCCTCCGAACCGCGTTTTGTCAGCTGTCGCTGCTGCTGCTTGTCACACCACAGTGAGTGAGTGGGGCTCGCACAGACATGAGTCAGAGGAAGACTCGTCCTGCGCAGCTCAGTGTACGAACGTGCAGGCACCCGATAGACCAGCAGGGGTCAGTGGCGAGACTCTGTCGTATCTGTCAGCCTGCTGGTGCTTTTGTGCCGTGGGTCTGCCAGCCAGGTGTCAGTACTGGTGAGGTCCAGAATCGGTACCCGACCCCGGGGCCAATCCCTGCTCTCTCAGTGCCTTAACGGGATGATATCAGTGCTTTAACGGGATGATCGTTCCAGCAGCCTCTTTCTGTCGCATGCTAATAACTTTTTTGTGCCTAAGGGGGTGACTTTTAGCAGGCAGTCTGGTGACATTCCGCCCACGTGAGGTGTCAGCTCACAGAAGAGCTGGGTGACCTCACTTAACCCCTGAGTGGCTCTGGCCATGTACAGGGTGCTGTACAAAGAAGAAGGAAACTAAAACGGATGCAGTGTGTGTGTGTGTGTGTGTGTGTATTTGTGTACACTTGCATGTGTGTGTGTGTCTGTGTAGTGCACATGCCTGTGCCTGTGTGTCTCTGTGTCTGTATGTCTGTCTGTGTGTGTGCACGTGCTTGTGCTTGTTTGTGTGGGTGTGTGTGCATTTATTTAAGTAATTTTTTAAGATCTGAGTAAAACAGCCAGTACTTGGCTGTCTTTATAGTTATGGGGCCAGTGTTAGTAAGGCCCCATTCAGGGTGGGCCAGTGCTGCCTGCCTGTACCCTCACGCATAGGACAATTACTACACAGATTTTAAAAAGACACGAAAGTTCAGGATCTGCTGGCATATTTACCGGAAAAAGTGGAGGTTGTTTTATCCACGGCTGCCTGTTTGAGAGTTGTTCTTTGTGGATCAGGTCATTGTTCAAGCTACCTCGGTTTGCACTTTAATTTTATCTACCCCCCCAGCCTCCTTTCCTGTGTTTAAAAATGAGCTTTTACCACAGACTTTGATGTGCACAGAAACAGACAGGGTGTTTTTCCTTCAAAAGCTGGCATAAAAATTAACAAAGACAAGCGGGGGGAAAAAAACCCAAAATGAAGAGAACAAAAGGAATGTCCGAGAGGTTTCCAGGGAAATGTGCCCGGCCGTCTGTGTTCCTGTCCTATGTGGCAGGTTTGGCAGGGGGAGAATCGAGCCCCCTGGGGGTGTTCCCTTTCCCTCCTGGGTCCCAGTGCATTCTACACGGTTTCTAAAAAATCATCTGTGTGGGACTTAAGGAACAGTGGGGGTTAGGGAGCTGTCTGTGTAGTGAAGACAGAGCCAGTGAATTTTGTATAGATATATATAAAAGCGTATCTATAAATATATGCATATACATGTACTGTATATGTACAGACAGGTGACGAATTAAAGGAAAAACCAACATAAAGGGTCTTAGTAAGGTGTTGGGCTGCCACGAGCCACCGGAACAGCTTCAATGCGCCTTGGCATAGATTCTGTGTTCCAAAGTGGAGTCTTTGGAACTCCACTGGAGGGATGGAACACCATTCTTCCAAACACTATTCCCTCATTTAGTGTTTTGATCATGGTGGCAGAGAGCGCTGTCTAACATGTCGGTTCAAAATCTCCCATAGGTGTTCAATTGGGTTGAGATCTGGTGACTGCGAAGGCCATAGCATGTGATTTGCATCATTTCAATCATTTTCATACTCATCAAACCATTCAGTGACCCCACATGCCCTGTGGATGGGGGCATAGTCATCTTGGAAGAGACAAGTTCCATCAGGATAGATATGTTTCATCATAGGATAAAGGTGACCCTTCCCTCTAAGGGGACAAGTGGACCCAAACCATGCCAATCATTCAGGACAGAGATTTTTGTAGTTTTGGCTCTGTACTCTGACTCACTGGATTTGAAACAATGAATACGGTTAAAGTGCAGGCTGTCAGCTCTGGGTGATCTGTGTAGGAATTACAGCCTTTTTTATACCTTGCCCCCCCGCCCCATGCCATCCATAAATTTGAACTTGAGCTTGAACTTAACTTACATGGTTGTAACCTGCAAATAGCTGCAATTCAGATCACAAGGGTAACTGTGTGCGCACAGTACTGCACATTAGTCAGTTGTTAGCAGAGAAACAGCGCGGAACTATAAACTGTTAGTCAGGGCTTGGAAATGTAACAAGGGTTAATGCTTTAGTTTTACAGAGTGAAATATCCAGTGTTCATTCAACTCTAACAGAGTACCATTGGAGTCCAATAGGGACCATATGCACTCTGTAAGAGTTGATTTAACACTGAACATTTTACTGTGTACAGGTGATCTGCAAACTCCAGTGCCCCCCCCAACCAGTGTCCTTCCTGCCCCCGATGTACTGTTTATGTAGCCACTGTTAATGTAAATTAATGTGCTGTTTTCTGCTTACTCACTAATCCAAAGCCAATTACTCTGACCTGTCAATCATTTACAGATCCAGAGGTGCACCAGCAGTTCCCAGAGGATTTCTCAGATCAGGTTTGGAATTGGCCGTATCTTTCCCCTCCCTCCTTCCACCCCTTCTCTCTCTCTGTCCCTCGCTCAGTTTCTCCTTCTCTTTTTCTGTTCCGCTATCTCTCTCTCTCCATCTGCCTCTTCCCCTCTGTTTCTCTCTCTATGGCGTACTCTCAGTCCCCTGTTCCTCTCTCTCTTTCTCTGTTCCTCCATCACTCTATCTCTGCCCTTCTCTTCCTCTCCCGCTCCCTCTATTCCTCTTTCTGTCTCTCTCAATGTCTCTGCCGGACCTCTGTCAGTCTCAGTTTCATTCTCTATTTGATCTCTGCCTGGCACATGTTTAATCATATTAAAGTTTTGTTTGCTATTTTTATTCCAGGTTTGTGTTTTACAGAACTATTTACAGTGTATAATTTAATAATTTTGGAAGAGATTCATATCAAATGGAGTTGTCCATGCACAGCTTACTTAATCAAGTCTATACCAGAAGTTTCTGGAAAAAGTAATAACACCTTTACTAACACATATTAATGCTGTACTAGTCAATAACAATGTGTCTCTTATTTTGTGGTGAGCATCTATATGACAGCACATTGTGGTTTCATTGTAATTTTGCTTGTCTAATGGTGATTTTCTAGGCAGGTTAAACGTGTCTCCTGTCAGTCACTTTGGCCGAACACTTCTGCTGAATGTCTACATTTTGATTTTGCTGTTATTGTGTTACTAACCATTTGTTTGTGTGATGTCACCAGTTGTGGTCTGTACCACTGCTCAGTAAGTGTAAATTGGGGTCAGATCACACCAGTCTGGCTAAATCCTTTTGTGGCTCACAGAATTAGCCCTCCAGCTGTAGTGTAGATGTGTGGACGTCCACGCAAAATTATTCACATCAAAAGAGGAAGGACAGAGCCTCATTATTTCTACCCCCCTGTCCTCCCGATATGACATGCAGATATGACGATGGGCTTTTTGATGCAGAGGGATGTTATAATGAGCAGAGCTCCCCACAACCTCAGCAGTCTTAATTAAAATCGAGCTCGTTTGGCTCGTCCTCTCCCCTCCCTGTTACCTCACGCAGCCATGCTACGATCACCCTGATGCCCTGTCTGTGGAATTAAACAGCTGCTAGGGTACTATTTTTGGGGGTGGGGGAGGTGTGGGCGGGGGGGGGGGGGGGAGGGGTGAGGTGAGGGAGGAGGGATTAATAAGACAAGCTGTAATGGTTTTGTTATGTTATGCAGAAATCTGAGCTATGAAGTTATTCAGCCTTGATGTGGCTGATGAGGGTGTGCTGCTTTGTCTCAACCGGTAAGAGAGACGGCAGTCAGATTTAATGTGGGTTTTAAAAAAATGTGAGTTCAAAAACAGAGAGGGTTAGAGGGAGAGGGAGGCAGGAAAGGGAAAGGGAGAGGCAGAGAAAGAGATAATGGTGGATAAAACAGAAGTACTACCCCCGTTATTGTTAAGGGTCCAAACACTCTGTTGGCAGTTATATTTTATTATTTTTATCATTACAAAGTTATGGGAATTTGAGCTTTTAAAGTGAATTCAGTTCACTACAACCCCCCCCCCCCCCCATCCCTTGGAAACGAAATCCAAATGTGATGTTACTGGGTTTTTTAAAAATTATTATTGATTTGTCTACTGTTGAAAAGTTTTTTTTTAAAAAGGTGTACATATTTTTTACATCTTGCTCAGCTATGTGTGTGCTTCACTATGTGTTGGGTTTTTGGTTCAGCTGTGTGTGTGCTTCACTATGTGTTGTGTTTTTGGTTCAGCTATGTGTGTGCTTCACTATGTGTTGTGTTTTTGGTTCAGCTATGTGTGTGCTTCACTGTGTGTTGTGTTCGTGATTCAGCTATGTGTGTGCTTCACTATGTGTTGTGTTTGTTATTCAGCTATGTGTGTGCTTCACTATGTGTTGTGTTTTTGGTTCAGCTATGTGTGTGCTTCACTATGTGTTGTGTTCGTGATTCAGCTATGTGTGTGCTTCTCTATGTGTTGTGTTTGTGATACAGCTATGTGTGTGCTTCACTGTGTGTTGTGTTCGTGATTCAGCTATGTGTGTGCTTCACTGTGTGTTGTGTTTGTGATTCAGCTATGTGTGTGCTTCACTGTGTGTTGTGTTCGTGATTCAGCTGTGTGTGTGCTTCACTATGTGTTGTGTTTTTGGTTCAGCTATGTGTGTGCTTCACTATGTGTTGGATTTTTGGTTCAGCTATGTGTGTGCTCTGCTGTGTGTTGTGTTTGTGATACAGCTATGTGTGTGCTCTGCTGTGTGTTGTGTTTGTGATTCAGCTACTGTGTGTCTCACTGAATCAGTGGGCGGGCGTGTCTGCCCCAGTGACACACACAGTGCATCACTCGAGCAGATTTTCAGGAAAGGAGATGGATATCTAGACGTTTGCCGTGTTATAACTAACATGCTTTTACCACTGTGTTGCTGGACAGAACAATCCAAAAACAGTTTTTATGGGATGAAAGTCCTCTCTAAGTACCTTCCTGCAGATTGTGCTGTGATAGTGTTCCCTGAGCTTCCTGATTAGAGTATGTAGCATGCTCATACAGATGCATCATATTAGTTAACTCTGTGTTTGTTTAATGTAAGTGGTTGAGTTTGGGTAAAAGACTCAACTGGGTGCCAAACCCACATAATAACAGTGTCAGGACAGACAGGATGGCACAGATTTTATATACTGACTAGGTACTCAAATCCTTTACTTCCCCATCCTCTTTGCCCCTTAACTACCGGAGGTTCTGGCTTGTAATAGTGTTTCAGGTTATATGAGTTTCTGGTGCTGTGTTGCTATACAGGACATGCATTGCCACAGTGTCGTCCTTGATTGTCATGCCCCTTAATGTAGTTTTTAAAGATGTGTCGAATTGGAATAGTATGGACTGGGGTCAACTTTCTATGATAAGAATGTAGACCTGAGTTATCTGGTTAGTATAAAAAATAATTATAATACCCACAATTACATAGAACCATGGGAGAGGGGAAGGGTGCAGCTTGTGGGTATATTTTTGTTTGTGTGTGTGTGTGTCTGTGTGTGTGCACATGTGCGTGCGTGTGTGTGTGTGTGTGTGTGTGTGCATGTGTTCAGTGTACTTTTTTCCAATTTCCTGGAAGTGCCCAAGGGACAGGATGCATGGCATGTGTTTGTCATTTGAAAGCCACTTTCGCTTATTTAAAATCCATAACAGTAACTGCCTCACATTGAAGTTAATGAGACACGCGGCTCTCCTGTTAGGACTGAAAAGGTCTTAATTTAGCGTTTTCAAAATCCCTGATAGCTAACATTCAATATTACTGGGTCCCTGTGCATTAGAGCATTTCATCACTTTGGAGGAGCACATTTGAAGGCTTTCAGGGCTGTACAGGAGGAATGCTGTGTTTCCTGTTTAATAACCCTGTCAGTCAGGGCCCCGCTGCCCCCTTTTTACTGTGGCTTCACTTAGAACCATTTTAAAGATGTTATTTTTTGTATTGGGGAGTTTTCGTATCTGAATTTTGCCTTGGTTTGTGTATCCAAGTGTGTGTGCTGTGGAACATAACCGCACACACACACACACAGATGCACGCACACAAGCACACTCTCACATGCATGTGTGCGCGCACACACACACAGACCACAGACACACACACAGACACACACACATACATGCACACACACACACACAGACACACACACTCACACGCATGTGCATGCACATATACACACACACACACACACACACGCACTCATGACCACGGTGGTCCAGAGTCAGGTTTCCTGTAGCTCTGCTTCCCAGACTAAGAGCTGACTCAACTCTGCCTGGAATTGCAGCAACAGAAGCGTTTAAAATATGTGGCTCGTGCCCCTCCATTTTAGTCATGAGCCCTTCGGTCTGGTCTGCGCGATGCACAGCACTGTCCCAGAGTTTCACTAGACCTCTTACCGTTAGCATTTTATTGTTCTTTTATTTTTCCTTGCATTTAAATGTACTACTGTTAGCATCTATTTGAACTTACTGTTGTTAGCATTTAATTATATGCTCTTACCATTTAATTACAGTTATCATTGTTATAATTTAATTACAGGTATTATCGTTAGCATTTAATTGCTTACTACGGGTAACATTTAATTATACACTTATTGCAGTCAGCATTCATTTTACCTTGCTACTGTTTTTACTGACATGTATTTCTCTTAGCATTAATCTGCTGTGCGAGGGCACTTATTCACAGTATGTTCCACTGCGTGTAAATCCATACAGTGATATATACAGGGGTGAGTACCTTGCTTCAGCAGGAAACCTAGTTTCCTGCATAGGATTTGAGCCTGCAACCCTCTGTTTATGGAACAGATCAGCTGGCTGGCATGACTCTTTCTGTCATTGCCGTGTCATTCTGATGAACACAGATCCTCAGGGCGACCTCCGCAGTTCTGTCTTCCCTGGCCTTTCCCACATCCCATCTCGTAGTTAGAGTAGAAGTGTTTAAAAAAGGGCTAAATTTATTTGTTAATCGTGGCCAGATGCATCCCACCAGAAAGCACTGCTTGTGCGTATGTGTACATCTGTGTGTGCGTGCGTGTACGCAGTTTTGGGTCTGCCTGTGTGAACATGCGAGATGTGCTTGTGTAAGTGTGCTTGTGTGCCCTTGTAATGTTTGTATGTGTGTTATGTTGGTGTATGTACACATGTATGTATGGGTGTATGTCTGTGTGTGGGCCAGTGTGTATGTGGCTATGTGTGTGTGTGTGTGTGTGTGTGTGTGTGTGTGTGTGTGTGTGTGTGTGTGTGTGTGTGTGTGCTTATGTGTGTGTGTGTATGTGTGTAATATAGTCAAATGGTGGAATCATCTCTCAGCTGTGCCTCAACTGAGCCCTCAGTGGCACACAATCTGTGCACTGCCCTGTGTGTGTGTGTGTGTGTGTGTGTGTATGTAAGGTGTGTGTAGGTGTGTGTGAGGTACGTTTGTGCATGTGTGTGTGTATGTAAGGTTTGTGTGTGTGAGGTACGTTTGTGCATGTGTGTGTGTGAAGTACGTTTGTACGTGCGTGTGTGTGTGAGGTACATTTGTGCATGTGTGTGTGTTTGTAAGGTGTGTGTAGGTGTGTGTGAGGTGCCTGGTGCTTCTGAGCCATCTGCTGCTGTGACAACAGCCAAAGTTTCTCCCACTCAGACTCCAGATCACCATGGCGCCCTCTCCAGAGGGCCATCCCTGGGGAAGGGAGGGGGTGTTTCCATGGTGAAAGCTGTGTCACTGTCTTTCCTGGCCACGCGTCCCAGGGTGCCCTGCAGTCATGGCTACCGGCCTGGTTTCCTGCGTTCTGCGTTCACCCCTCCCCTCGAGACCCTGGGACAGCTCCACCCCCCTCCCTGATTCCCATATGGGCAGACTGGTTCTCTCAAGGTGTTTTAAAACGGGAGACTCCTCCTACCTCCCTGTGCCCCGCCCACCCTTTTCTCCTCCCTCTGACCTGCCTCTCTCTGGCACTGCGTTTAAGAGGATTTTTTTCTTCTTTTAAAGATTTTTTTTTAATCACCAAGATGATTTTAACTGACTGAGCTTGGTACAGTTAATGCTCAGTTTTGTTTATTCCATCAGGTGTGTAAGTGTTCTATTACACTCCCTCTCTCCCTCTTTCTCTGTCTATCCTGTCTCAAATTTGGGTTTTATTGGATCTATTTGTCGATTTAGCAAATCCTACTGAAATCAGTTTAAAAATGGAAAATATTTACACTCTCTCTCTCTCTCTCTCTCTGTCTGTAGGCAACCCTACGGGCAGTCTCCAGGTTCTGCTTCCCTTTCAGTGCAGACAGGTGAGTGTGTGTGTGTGTGTGTGCGCTGGTGAGGAGATGTGTGTGCTGCCTCATGTAAGAGTGATTAAGATTTAAGAGTGTGGATGGTTGTTAATTGAGTAAAAATTACAGTTACTGATTAGTGGGCTTTCTGTGCCTTTTTAGTGATACTACATTTTGTGTTCCCGAGTACTGATGGTCTCTCCACTGCTGTATGTTGCTCTGTATAAGAGTGTGTGCAAGTGGTTTTAATTTAATGTAATAAGTCTCACTGCACTCCAGCGACCATGTCTGGTCAGTCAGGGTGATAGAAAGATAGAAAGAGATAGAAAGCACCAATAACACACCAGAATATTACATGAGCTACTCCACCTGAAAGACTCATCTATCTCTTTAAATCTTTGGTTCTCTCTCTCTCTCTCTCTCTCAGTCTGGCAGTGGGGTTTCTGGGACAGAACTTCACCTTTGTGCTGACGGACATCGAGAGTAAGCAGCGCTTCGGGTTCTGCCGCCTGTCAGGGGCCCAACGCTGCTTCTGCTTCCTGAGGTGTGTGAGTGTGTGTGTGTGTGTGTGTGTGTGAGCACTTTGTGTGTGTGAGTGAGCGAGTGTGCGTGTGTGTGTGCGTGCAAATGTGTTTACATACGGTATGTTCCTACACAAATTCATGATTGTGTTTGTGTGTGGAAAAAGGTTGTGGAACTTATGGCCATTTTTCAATTAAATTGAATTAAATTGAGTTGAATTGACCCCAACCCTGATACTGGCTTCAGATAATTTAAATGACTGCTTATTTGAAATCACTAATGTAGCGGACAATGTCCTTTGCAGCACTCGTTTTAAACCCACCCGTCTGTCCACGTGTCCATGCGTCCAGACAGGCTCAATACGTGTCCTGTACAGCGGTTGCTGTCATATGGAGTTTAAGTCCAGACTTGCCTTATCCCCCGTAAACAGACCTGCTTTAATCACTTCCCTGCCCGCTGTTCTGAAAGCAGCTTTTTCTTTTTTATTCCTTTTTTTTTTTTTTTTTTGCGAGGAAGTCTGCCGGGCTCGTGAAGTCAGGCCGCAGCATCTGGAAGCACTCGAATGGTGGCATGCGCTCCATGGCAGTCTGCGTTTTTCTTCCCGAGCAGTTAAACACCATAACCGGGAAATCTCATTTACCCATTTGCCTGCTACGGGACCTCCTGCTCTCTTTCATTTTTGAACACTTCCTCTAGCCCTCGCCTGATTTTAGAATCGATCGATAGAGCCTCTTGGGTTGCCAGCCCACGCCCGCTCGCCAGGAGCACTGCGGCTGAGTTCTGAGCTTCCAGGGTTAGGGTTAGGGTTAGGGTTACAGCTAGGGTTAGGGTTAGGGTTATAGCTAGGGTTAGGGTTAGGGTTACAGCTAGTGTTAGGGTTAGGGTTTCAGCAAGGGTTAGGGTTAGGGTTACAGATAGGGTTAGGGTTAGGGTTACAGCTAGGGTTAGGGTTAGGGTTACAGCTAGTGTTAGGGTTAGGGTTACAGCTAGGGTTAGGGTTATGGTTAGGGTTAGGGTTCCAGCTAGGTTTAGGGTTAGGATTATAGCTAGGGTTAGGGTTACAGCTAGGGTTAGGGTTAGGGTTATAGCTAGGGTTAGGGTTAGGGTTATAGCTAGGGTTAGGGTTACAGCTAGGGTTAGGGTTAGGGTTATAGCTAGGGTTAGGGTTAGGGTTATAGCTAGGGTTAGGGTTAGGGTTACAGCTAGTGTTAGGGTTAGGGTTCCAGCTAGGTTTAGGGTTAGGATTATAGCTAGGGTTAGGGTTAGGGTTAGGGTTAGGGTTACAGATAGGGTTAGGGTTATAGCTAGGGTTAGGGTTAGGGTTAGGGTTATAGCTAGGGTTAGGGTTAGGGTTTCAGCAAGGGTTAGGGTTAGGGTTACAGATAGGGTTAGGGTTAGGGTTACAGATAGGGTTAGGGTTATAGCTAGGGTTAGGGTTAGGGTTATAGCTAGGGTTAGGGTTAGGGTTACAGCTAGGGTTAGGGTTAGGGTTAGGGTTACAGCTAGGGTTAGGGTTAGGGTTATAGCTAGGGTTAGGGTTAGGGTTACAGCTAGTGTTAGGGTTAGGGTTTCAGCAAGGGTTAGGGTTAGGGTTACAGATAGGGTTAGGGTTAGGGTTACAGCTAGGGTTAGGGTTAGGGTTACAGCTAGTGTTAGGGTTAGGGTTACAGCTAGGGTTAGGGTTATGGTTAGGGTTAGGGTTCCAGCTAGGTTTAGGGTTAGGATTATAGCTAGGGTTAGGGTTACAGCTAGGGTTAGGGTTAGGGTTATAGCTAGGGTTAGGGTTAGGGTTATAGCTAGGGTTAGGGTTACAGCTAGGGTTAGGGTTAGGGTTACAGCTAGTGTTAGGGTTAGGGTTTCAGCAAGGGTTAGGGTTAGGGTTACAGATAGGGTTAGGGTTAGGGTTACAGCTAGGGTTAGGGTTAGGGTTACAGCTAGTGTTAGGGTTAGGGTTTCAGCAAGGGTTAGGGTTAGGGTTACAGATAGGGTTAGGGTTAGGGTTACAGCTAGGGTTAGGGTTAGGGTTATAGCTAGGGTTAGGGTTAGGGTTACAGCTAGTGTTAGGGTTAGGGTTCCAGCTAGGTTTAGGGTTAGGATTATAGCTAGGGTTAGGGTTACAGCTAGGGTTAGGGTTAGGGGTATAGCTAGGGTTAGGGTTAGGGTTATAGCTAGGGTTAGGGTTAGGGTTACAGCTAGTGTTAGGGTTAGGGTTTCAGCAAGGGTTAGGGTTAGGGTTACAGATAGGGTTAGGGTTAGGGTTACAGCTAGGGTTAGGGTTAGGGTTACAGCTAGTGTTAGGGTTAGGGTTTCAGCAAGGGTTAGGGTTAGGGTTACAGATAGGGTTAGGGTTAGGGTTACAGCTAGGGTTAGGGTTAGGGTTACAGCTAGTGTTAGGGTTAGGGTTACAGCTAGGGTTAGGGTTATGGTTAGGGTTAGGGTTCCAGCTAGGTTTAGGGTTAGGATTATAGCTAGGGTTAGGGTTACAGCTAGGGTTAGGGTTAGGGTTATAGCTAGGGTTAGGGTTAGGGTTATAGCTAGGGTTAGGGTTAGGGTTTCAGCAAGGGTTAGGGTTAGGGTTAGGGTTACAGATAGGGTTAGGGTTAGGGTTACAGATAGGGTTAGGGTTATAGCTAGGGTTAGGGTTAGGGTTATAGCTAGGGTTAGGGTTAGGGTTACAGCTAGGGTTAGGGTTAGGGTTATAGCTAGGGTTAGGGTGTAAGCTAGTGTTAGGGTTAGGGTTAGAGCGAGTGTTAGGGTTAGGGTTACAGCTAGGGTTAGGGTTATGGTTAGGGTTAGGGTTCCAGCTAGGTTTAGGGTTAGGATTATAGCTAGGGTTAGGGTTACAGCTAGGGTTAGGGTTAGGGTTTCAGCAAGGGTTAGGGTTAGGGTTACAGATAGGGTTAGGGTTATAGCTAGGGTTAGGGTTAGGGTTATAGCTAGGGTTAGGGTTAGGGTTACAGCTAGGGTTAGGGTTAGGGTTATAGCTAGGGTTAGGGTTCCAGCTAGGTTTAGGGTTAGGATTATAGCTAGGGTTAGGGTTACAGCTAGGGTTAGGGTTAGGGTTATAGCTAGGGTTAGGGTTAGGGTTACAGCTAGGGTTAGGGTTAGGGTTAGGGTTACAGCTAGGGTTAGGGTTAGGGTTATAGCTAGGGTTAGGGTTAGGGTTACAGCTAGTGTTAGGGTTAGGGTTTCAGCAAGGGTTAGGGTTAGGGTTACAGATAGGGTTAGGGTTAGGGTTACAGCTAGGGTTAGGGTTATAGCTAGGGTTAGGGTTAGGGTTATAGCTAGGGTTAGGGTTAGGGTTACAGCTAGTGTTAGGGTTAGGGTTTCAGCAAGGGTTAGGGTTAGGGTTACAGCTAGGGTTAGGGTTAGGGTTACAGCTAGGGTTAGGGTTAGGGTTACAGCTAGTGTTAGGGTTAGGGTTACAGCTAGGGTTAGGGTTATGGTTAGGGTTAGGGTTCCAGCTAGGTTTAGGGTTAGGATTATAGCTAGGGTTAGGGTTACAGCTAGGGTTAGGGTTAGGGTTACAGCTAGGGTTAGGGTTAGGGTTATAGCTAGGGTTAGGGTTAGGGTTTCAGCAAGGGTTAGGGTTAGGGTTAGGGTTACAGATAGGGTTAGGGTTAGGGTTACAGATAGGGTTAGGGTTATAGCTAGGGTTAGGGTTAGGGTTATAGCTAGGGTTAGGGTTAGGGTTACAGCTAGGGTTAGGGTTAGGGTTATAGCTAGGGTTAGGGTGTAAGCTAGTGTTAGGGTTAGGGTTAGAGCGAGTGTTAGGGTTAGGGTTACAGCTAGGGTTAGGGTTATGGTTAGGGTTAGGGTTCCAGCTAGGTTTAGGGTTAGGATTATAGCTAGGGTTAGGGTTACAGCTAGGGTTAGGGTTAGGGTTTCAGCAAGGGTTAGGGTTAGGGTTACAGATAGGGTTAGGGTTATAGCTAGGGTTAGGGTTAGGGTTATAGCTAGGGTTAGGGTTAGGGTTACAGCTAGGGTTAGGGTTAGGGTTATAGCTAGGGTTAGGGTGTAAGCTAGTGTTAGGGTTAGGGTTAGGGTTAGAGCTAGTGTTAGGGTTAGGGTTACAGCTAGGGTTAGGGTTATGGTTAGGGTTAGGGTTCCAGCTAGGTTTAGGGTTAGGATTATAGCTAGGGTTAGGGTTACAGCTAGGGTTAGGGTTAGGGTTATAGCTAGGGTTAGGGTTAGGGTTATAGCTAGGGTTAGGGTTACAGCTAGGGTTAGGTTTAGGGTTATAGCTAGGGTTAGGGTTAGGGTTACAGCTAGGGTTAGGGTTAGGGTTACAGCTAGTGTTAGGGTTAGGGTTCCAGCTAGGTTTAGGGTTAGGATTATAGCTAGGGTTAGGGTTACAGCTAGGGTTAGGGTTAGGGGTATAGCTAGGGTTAGGGTTAGGGTTATAGCTAGGGTTAGGGTTAGGGTTACAGCTAGTGTTAGGGTTAGGGTTTCAGCAAGGGTTAGGGTTAGGGTTACAGATAGGGTTAGGGTTAGGGTTACAGCTAGGGTTAGGGTTAGGGTTACAGCTAGTGTTAGGGTTAGGGTTACAGCTAGGGTTAGGGTTATGGTTAGGGTTAGGGTTCCAGCTAGGTTTAGGGTTAGGATTATAGCTAGGGTTAGGGTTACAGCTAGGGTTAGGGTTAGGGTTATAGCTAGGGTTAGGGTTAGGGTTACAGCTAGGGTTAGGGTTAGGGTTAGGGTTACAGCTAGGGTTAGGGTTAGGGTTATAGCTAGGGTTAGGGTTAGGGTTACAGCTAGTGTTAGGGTTAGGGTTTCAGCAAGGGTTAGGGTTAGGGTTACAGATAGGGTTAGGGTTAGGGTTACAGCTAGGGTTAGGGTTAGGGTTACAGCTAGTGTTAGGGTTAGGGTTACAGCTAGGGTTAGGGTTATGGTTAGGGTTAGGGTTCCAGCTAGGTTTAGGGTTAGGATTATAGCTAGGGTTAGGGTTACAGCTAGGGTTAGGGTTAGGGTTATAGCTAGGGTTAGGGTTAGGGTTATAGCTAGGGTTAGGGTTACAGCTAGGGTTAGGGTTAGGGTTATAGCTAGGGTTAGGGTTAGGGTTATAGCTAGGGTTAGGGTTAGGGTTACAGCTAGTGTTAGGGTTAGGGTTCCAGCTAGGTTTAGGGTTAGGATTATAGCTAGGGTTAGGGTTAGGGTTAGGGTTACAGATAGGGTTAGGGTTATAGCTAGGGTTAGGGTTAGGGTTAGGGTTATAGCTAGGGTTAGGGTTAGGGTTTCAGCAAGGGTTAGGGTTAGGGTTACAGATAGGGTTAGGGTTAGGGTTACAGATAGGGTTAGGGTTATAGCTAGGGTTAGGGTTAGGGTTATAGCTAGGGTTAGGGTTAGGGTTACAGCTAGGGTTAGGGTTAGGGTTAGGGTTACAGCTAGGGTTAGGGTTAGGGTTATAGCTAGGGTTAGGGTTAGGGTTACAGCTAGGGTTAGGGTTAGGGTTTCAGCAAGGGTTAGGGTTAGGGTTACAGATAGGGTTAGGGTTAGGGTTACAGCTAGGGTTAGGGTTAGGGTTACAGCTAGTGTTAGGGTTAGGGTTACAGCTAGGGTTAGGGTTATGGTTAGGGTTAGGGTTCCAGCTAGGTTTAGGGTTAGGATTATAGCTAGGGTTAGGGTTACAGCTAGGGTTAGGGTTAGGGTTATAGCTAGGGTTAGGGTTAGGGTTATAGCTAGGGTTAGGGTTACAGCTAGGGTTAGGGTTAGGGTTATAGCTAGGGTTAGGGTTAGGGTTACAGCTAGTGTTAGGGTTAGGGTTCCAGCTAGGTTTAGGGTTAGGATTATAGCTAGGGTTAGGGTTACAGCTAGGGTTAGGGTTAGGGTTATAGCTAGGGTTAGGGTTAGGGTTATAGCTAGGGTTAGGGTTAGGGTTACAGCTAGTGTTAGGGTTAGGGTTTCAGCAAGGGTTAGGGTTAGGGTTACAGATAGGGTTAGGGTTAGGGTTACAGCTAGGGTTAGGGTTAGGGTTACAGCTAGTGTTAGGGTTAGGGTTACAGCTAGGGTTAGGGTTATGGTTAGGGTTAGGGTTCCAGCTAGGTTTAGGGTTAGGCTTATAGCTAGGGTTAGGGTTACAGCTAGGGTTAGGGTTAGGGTTATAGCTAGGGTTAGGGTTAGGGTTATAGCTAGGGTTAGGGTTAGGGTTTCAGCAAGGGTTAGGGTTAGGGTTAGGGTTACAGATAGGGTTAGGGTTAGGGTTACAGATAGGGTTAGGGTTATAGCTAGGGTTAGGGTTAGGGTTATAGCTAGGGTTAGGGTTAGGGTTACAGCTAGGGTTAGGGTTAGGGTTATAGCTAGGGTTAGGGTGTAAGCTAGTGTTAGGGTTAGGGTTAGAGCGAGTGTTAGGGTTAGGGTTACAGCTAGGGTTAGGGTTATGGTTAGGGTTAGGGTTCCAGCTAGGTTTAGGGTTAGGATTATAGCTAGGGTTAGGGTTACAGCTAGGGTTAGGGTTAGGGTTTCAGCAAGGGTTAGGGTTAGGGTTACAGATAGGGTTAGGGTTATAGCTAGGGTTAGGGTTAGGGTTATAGCTAGGGTTAGGGTTAGGGTTACAGCTAGGGTTAGGGTTAGGGTTATAGCTAGGGTTAGGGTTCCAGCTAGGTTTAGGGTTAGGATTATAGCTAGGGTTAGGGTTACAGCTAGGGTTAGGGTTAGGGTTATAGCTAGGGTTAGGGTTAGGGTTACAGCTAGGGTTAGGGTTAGGGTTAGGGTTACAGCTAGGGTTAGGGTTAGGGTTATAGCTAGGGTTAGGGTTAGGGTTACAGCTAGTGTTAGGGTTAGGGTTTCAGCAAGGGTTAGGGTTAGGGTTACAGATAGGGTTAGGGTTAGGGTTACAGCTAGGGTTAGGGTTAGGGTTATAGCTAGGGTTAGGGTTAGGGTTATAGCTAGGGTTAGGGTTAGGGTTACAGCTAGTGTTAGGGTTAGGGTTTCAGCAAGGGTTAGGGTTAGGGTTACAGATAGGGTTAGGGTTAGGGTTACAGCTAGGGTTAGGGTTAGGGTTACAGCTAGTGTTAGGGTTAGGGTTACAGCTAGGGTTAGGGTTATGGTTAGGGTTAGGGTTCCAGCTAGGTTTAGGGTTAGGATTATAGCTAGGGTTAGGGTTACAGCTAGGGTTAGGGTTAGGGTTATAGCTAGGGTTAGGGTTAGGGTTATAGCTAGGGTTAGGGTTAGGGTTTCAGCAAGGGTTAGGGTTAGGGTTAGGGTTACAGATAGGGTTAGGGTTAGGGTTACAGATAGGGTTAGGGTTATAGCTAGGGTTAGGGTTAGGGTTATAGCTAGGGTTAGGGTTAGGGTTACAGCTAGGGTTAGGGTTAGGGTTATAGCTAGGGTTAGGGTGTAAGCTAGTGTTAGGGTTAGGGTTAGAGCGAGTGTTAGGGTTAGGGTTACAGCTAGGGTTAGGGTTATGGTTAGGGTTAGGGTTCCAGCTAGGTTTAGGGTTAGGATTATAGCTAGGGTTAGGGTTACAGCTAGGGTTAGGGTTAGGGTTTCAGCAAGGGTTAGGGTTAGGGTTACAGATAGGGTTAGGGTTATAGCTAGGGTTAGGGTTAGGGTTATAGCTAGGGTTAGGGTTAGGGTTACAGCTAGGGTTAGGGTTAGGGTTATAGCTAGGGTTAGGGTGTAAGCTAGTGTTAGGGTTAGGGTTAGGGTTAGAGCTAGTGTTAGGGTTAGGGTTACAGCTAGGGTTAGGGTTATGGTTAGGGTTAGGGTTCCAGCTAGGTTTAGGGTTAGGATTATAGCTAGGGTTAGGGTTACAGCTAGGGTTAGGGTTAGGGTTATAGCTAGGGTTAGGGTTAGGGTTATAGCTAGGGTTAGGGTTACAGCTAGGGTTAGGTTTAGGGTTATAGCTAGGGTTAGGGTTAGGGTTATAGCTAGGGTTAGGGTTAGGGTTACAGCTAGTGTTAGGGTTAGGGTTCCAGCTAGGTTTAGGGTTAGGATTATAGCTAGGGTTAGGGTTACAGCTAGGGTTAGGGTTAGGGGTATAGCTAGGGTTAGGGTTAGGGTTATAGCTAGGGTTAGGGTTAGGGTTACAGCTAGTGTTAGGGTTAGGGTTTCAGCAAGGGTTAGGGTTAGGGTTACAGATAGGGTTAGGGTTAGGGTTACAGCTAGGGTTAGGGTTAGGGTTACAGCTAGTGTTAGGGTTAGGGTTACAGCTAGGGTTAGGGTTATGGTTAGGGTTAGGGTTCCAGCTAGGTTTAGGGTTAGGATTATAGCTAGGGTTAGGGTTACAGCTAGGGTTAGGGTTAGGGTTATAGCTAGGGTTAGGGTTAGGGTTATAGCTAGGGTTAGGGTTAGGGTTTCAGCAAGGGTTAGGGTTAGGGTTACAGATAGGGTTAGGGTTAGGGTTACAGATAGGGTTAGGGTTATAGCTAGGGTTAGGGTTAGGGTTATAGCTAGGGTTAGGGTTAGGGTTACAGCTAGGGTTAGGGTTAGGGTTATAGCTAGGGTTAGGGTGTAAGCTAGTGTTAGGATTAGGGTTAGAGCGAGTGTTAGGGTTAGGGTTACAGCTAGGGTTAGGGTTATGGTTAGGGTTAGGGTTCCAGCTAGGTTTAGGGTTAGGATTATAGCTAGGGTTAGGGTTACAGCTAGGGTTAGGGTTTCAGCAAGGGTTAGGGTTAGGGTTACAGATAGGGTTAGGGTTATAGCTAGGGTTAGGGTTAGGGTTATAGCTAGGGTTAGGGTTAGGGTTACAGCTAGGGTTAGGGTTAGGGTTATAGCTAGGGTTAGGGTGTAAGCTAGTGTTAGGGTTAGGGTTAGGGTTAGAGCTAGGGTTAGGGTTACAGCTAGGGTTAGGGTTATGGTTAGGGTTAGGGTTCCAGCTAGGTTTAGGGTTAGGATTATAGCTAGGGTTAGGGTTAGGGTTAGGGTTTCAGCTAGGGTTAGGGTTAGGGTTTCAGCAAGGGTTAGGGTTAGGGTTAGGGTTATAGCTAGGGTTAGGGTTAGGGTTACAGCTAGTGTTAGGATTAGGGTTTCAGCAAGGGTTAGGGTTAGGGTTACAGATAGGGTTAGGGTTAGGGTTACAGCTAGGGTTAGGGTTAGGGTTACAGCTAGTGTTAGGGTTAGGGTTACAGCTAGGGTTAGGGTTATGGTTAGGGTTAGGGTTCCAGCTAGGTTTAGGGTTAGGATTATAGCTAGGGTTAGGGTTACAGCTAGGGTTAGGGTTAGGGTTATAGCTAGGGTTAGGGTTAGGGTTATAGCTAGGGTTAGGGTTAGGGTTTCAGCTAGTGTTAGGGTTAGGGTTTCAGCAAGGGTTAGGGTTAGGGTTACAGATAGGGTTAGGGTTAGGGTTACAGCTAGGGTTAGGGTTAGGGTTACAGCTAGTGTTAGGGTTAGGGTTACAGCTAGGGTTAGGGTTATGGTTAGGGTTAGGGTTCCAGCTAGGTTTAGGGTTAGGATTATAGCTAGGGTTAGGGTTACAGCTAGGGTTAGGGTTAGGGTTATAGCTAGGGTTAGGGTTAGGGTTATAGCTAGGGTTAGGGTTAGGGTTACAGCTAGTGTTAGGGTTAGGGTTCCAGCTAGGTTTAGGGTTAGGATTATAGCTAGGGTTAGGGTTACAGCTAGGCTTAGGGTTAGTGTTATAGCTAGGGTTAGGGTTAGGGTTATAGCTAGGGTTAGGGTTAGGGTTACAGCTAGGGTTAGGGTTAGGGTTTCAGCAAGGGTTAGGGTTAGGGTTACAGATAGGGTTAGGGTTAGGGTTACAGATAGGGTTAGGGTTATAGCTAGGGTTAGGGTTAGGGTTATAGCTAGGGTTAGGGTTAGGGTTACAGCTAGGGTTAGGGTTAGGGTTAGGGTTACAGCTAGGGTTAGGGTTAGGGTTATAGCTAGGGTTAGGGTTAGGGTTACAGCTAGTGTTAGGGTTAGGGTTTCAGCAAGGGTTAGGGTTAGGGTTACAGATAGGGTTAGGGTTAGGGTTACAGCTAGGGTTAGGGTTAGGGTTACAGCTAGTGTTAGGGTTAGGGTTACAGCTAGGGTTAGGGTTATGGTTAGGGTTAGGGTTCCAGCTAGGTTTAGGGTTAGGATTATAGCTAGGGTTAGGGTTACAGCTAGGGTTAGGGTTAGGGTTATAGCTAGGGTTAGGGTTAGGGTTATAGCTAGGGTTAGGGTTACAGCTAGGGTTAGGGTTAGGGTTATAGCTAGGGTTAGGGTTAGGGTTATAGCTAGGGTTAGGGTTAGGGTTACAGCTAGTGTTAGGGTTAAGGTTCCAGCTAGGTTTAGGGTTAGGATTATAGCTAGGGTTAGGGTTACAGCTAGGGTTAGGGTTAGGGTTATAGCTAGGGTTAGGGTTAGGGTTATAGCTAGGGTTAGGGTTAGGGTTACAGCTAGTGTTAGGGTTAGGGTTTCAGCAAGGGTTAGGGTTAGGGTTACAGATAGGGTTAGGGTTAGGGTTACAGCTAGGGTTAGGGTTAGGGTTACAGCTAGTGTTAGGGTTAGGGTTACAGCTAGGGTTAGGGTTATGGTTAGGGTTAGGGTTCCAGCTAGGTTTAGGGTTAGGATTATAGCTAGGGTTAGGGTTACAGCTAGGGTTAGGGTTAGGGTTATAGCTAGGGTTAGGGTTAGGGTTATAGCTAGGGTTAGGGTTAGGGTTTCAGCAAGGGTTAGGGTTAGGGTTACAGATAGGGTTAGGGTTAGGGTTACAGATAGGGTTAGGGTTATAGCTAGGGTTAGGGTTAGGGTTATAGCTAGGGTTAGGGTTAGGGTTACAGCTAGGGTTAGGGTTAGGGTTATAGCTAGGGTTAGGGTGTAAGCTAGTGTTAGGGTTAGGGTTAGAGCGAGTGTTAGGGTTAGGGTTACAGCTAGGGTTAGGGTTATGGTTAGGGTTAGGGTTCCAGCTAGGTTTAGGGTTAGGATTATAGCTAGGGTTAGGGTTACAGCTAGGGTTAGGGTTAGGGTTTCAGCAAGGGTTAGGGTTAGGGTTACAGATAGGGTTAGGGTTATAGCTAGGGTTAGGGTTAGGGTTATAGCTAGGGTTAGGGTTAGGGTTACAGCTAGGGTTAGGGTTAGGGTTATAGCTAGGGTTAGGGTGTAAGCTAGTGTTAGGGTTAGGGTTAGGGTTAGAGCTAGTGTTAGGGTTAGGGTTACAGCTAGGGTTAGGGTTATGGTTAGGGTTAGGGTTCCAGCTAGGTTTAGGGTTAGGATTATAGCTAGGGTTAGGGTTACAGCTAGGGTTAGGGTTAGGGTTTCAGCAAGGGTTAGGGTTAGGGTTAGGGTTACAGATAGGGTTAGGGTTATAGCTAGGGTTAGGGTTAGGGTTATAGCTAGGGTTAGGGTTAGGGTTACAGCTAGTGTTAGGGTTAGGGTTTCAGCAAGGGTTAGGGTTAGGGTTACAGATAGGGTTAGGGTTAGGGTTACAGATAGGGTTAGGGTGACAGCTAGGGTTAGGGTTAGGGTTTCAGCTATGGTTAGGGTTAGGGTTATAGCTAGGGCTAGGGTTAGGGTTACGGCTAGGGTTAGGGTTACAGCTAGGGTTAGGGTTAGGGTTACAGCTAGGGTTAGGGTTAGGTTTACATATAGAGTTAGGGTTAGGGTTATAGCTAAGGTTAGATTTAGGGTTACAGTTAGGATTAGGGTTAGGGTTATAGCTAGGGTTAGGGTTAGGGTTATAGCTAGGGTTAGGGTTAGGGTTTCAGCAAGGGTTAGGGTTAGGGTTATAGCTAGGGTTAGGGTTAGGGTTATAGCTAGGGTTAGGGTTAGGGTTATAGCTAGGGTTAGGGTTAGGGTTTCAGCAAGGGTTAGGGTTAGGGTTACAGATAGGGTTAGGGTTAGGGTTACAGATAGGGTTAGGGTTATAGCTAGGGTTAGGGTTAGGGTTATAGCTAGGGTTAGGGTTAGGGTTACAGCTAGGGTTAGGGTTAGGGTTATAGCTAGGGTTAGGGTGTAAGCTAGTGTTAGGGTTAGGGTTAGGGTTAGAGCTAGTGTTAGGGTTAGGGTTACAGCTAGGGTTAGGGTTATGGTTAGGGTTAGGGTTCCAGCTAGGTTTAGGGTTAGGATTATAGCTAGGGTTAGGGTTACAGCTAGGGTTAGGGTTAGGGTTTCAGCAAGGGTTAGGGTTAGGGTTAGGGTTACAGATAGGGTTAGGGTTACAGCTAGGGTTAGGGTTAGGGTTATAGCTAGGGTTAGGGTGTAAGCTAGTGGTAGGGTTAGGGTTAGGGTTAGAGCTTGTGTTAGGGTTAGGGTTACAGCTAGGGTTAGGGTTATGGTTAGGGTTTGGGTTCCAGCTAGGTTTAGGGTTAGGATTATAGCTAGGGTTAGGGTTACAGCTAGGGTTAGGGTTAGGGTTTCAGAAAGGGTTAGGGTTAGGGTTAGGGTTACAGATAGGGTTAGGGTTAGGGTTATAGCTAGGGTTAGGGTTAGGGTTACAGCTAGTGTTAGGGTTAGGGTTTCAGCAAGGGTTAGGGTTAGGGTTACAGATAGGGTTAGGGTTAGGGTTACAGATAGGGTTAGGGTGACAGCTAGGGTTAGGGTTAGGGTTTCAGCTAGGGTTAGGGTTAGGGTTATAGCTAGGGCTAGGGTTAGGGTTACAGCTAGGGTTAGGGTTAGGGTTAGGGTTACAGCTAGGGTTAGGGTTAGGGTTATAGCTAGGGTTAGGGTTAGGGTTACAGCTAGTGTTAGGGTTAGGGTTTCAGCAAGGGTTAGGGTTAGGGTTACAGATAGGGTTAGGGTTAGGGTTACAGCTAGGGTTAGGGTTAGGGTTACAGCTAGGGTTAGGGTTATGGTTAGGGTTAGGGTTCCAGCTAGGTTTAGGGTTAGGATTATAGCTAGGGTTAGGGTTACAGCTAGGGTTAGGGTTAGGGTTTCAGAAAGGGTTAGGGTTAGGGTTAGGGTTACAGATAGGGTTAGGGTTAGGGTTATAGCTAGGGTTAGGGTTAGGGTTACAGCTAGTGTTAGGGTTAGGGTTTCAGCAAGGGTTAGGGTTAGGGTTACAGATAGGGTTAGGGTTAGGGTTACAGATAGGGTTAGGGTGACAGCTAGGGTTAGGGTTAGGGTTTCAGCTAGGGTTAGGGTTAGGGTTATAGCTAGGGCTAGGGTTAGGGTTACAGCTAGGGTTAGGGTTAGGGTTAGGGTTACAGCTAGGGTTAGGGTTAGGTTTACATATAGAGTTAGGGTTAGGGTTACAGATAGGGTTAGGGTGACAGCTAGGGTTAGGGTTAGGGTTTCAGCTAGGGTTAGGGTTAGGGTTATAGCTAGGGCTAGGGTTAGGGTTACGGCTAGGGTTAGGGTTACAGCTAGGGTTAGGGTTAGGGTTAGGGTTACAGCTAGGGTTAGGGTTAGGTTTACATATAGAGTTAGGGTTAGGGTTATAGCTAAGGTTAGATTTAGGGTTACAGTTAGGATTAGGGTTAGGGTTATAGCTAGGGTTAGGGTTAGGGTTACAGCTAGGGTTAGGGTTAGGGTTTCAGCAAGGGTTAGGGTTAGGGTTATAGCTACGGTTAGGGTTAGGTTTACATATAGAGTTAGGGCTAGGGTTATAGCTAAGGTTAGATTTAGGGTTACAGTTAGGATTAGGGTTAGGGTTATAGCTAGGGTTAGGGTTAGGGTTACAGCTAGGGTTAGGGATAGGGTTTCAGCAAGGGTTAGGGTTAGGGTTATAGCTAGGGTTAGGGTTAGGGTTAGAGCTAGTGTTAGGGTTAGGGTTATAGCTAGGGTTAGGGTTAGGGTGTAAGCTAGTGTTAGGGTTAGGGTTAGGGTTACAGCTAGTGTTATGGTTAGGCTTACAGCTAGGGTTAGGGTTATGGTTAGGGTTAGGGTTCCAGCTAGATTTAGGGTTAGGATTATAGCTAGGGTTAGAGTTAGGGTTACAGCTAGGGTTAGGGTTAGGGTTACAGCTAGTGTTAGGGTTAGGGTTACAGCTAGGGTTAGGGTTATGGTCTGGGTTAGGGTTCCAGCTAGGTTTAGAATTAGGATTATAGCTAGGGTTAGTGTTAGGGTTAGGGTTACAGCTAGGGTTAGGGTTAGGGTTACAGCTAGTGTTACGGTTAGGGTTACAGCTAGGGTTAGGGTTATGGTTAGGGTTAGGGTTCCAGCTAGGTTTAGGGTTAGGATTATAGCTAGGGTTAGGGTTACAGCTAGGGTTAGGGTTAGGGTTATAGCTAGTGTTAGGGTTAGGGTTATAGCTAGGGTTAGGGTTAGGGTTACAGCTAGGGTTAGGGTTAGGGTTTCAGCAAGGGTTAGGGTTAGGGTTACAGATAGGGTTAGGGTTAGGGTTATAGCTAGGGTTAGGGTTAGGGTTGTAGCTAGGGTTAGGGTTAGGGTTACAGCTAGGGTTAGGGTTATGGTTAGGGTTAGGGTTCCAGCTAGGTTTAGGGTTAGGATTATAGCTAGGGTTAGGGTTAGGATTATAGCTAGGGTTAGGGTTAGGGTTATAGCTAGGGTTAGGGTTAAGGTTACAGCTAGGGTTAGGGTTAGGGTTTCAGCAAGGGTTAGGGTTAGGGTTACAGATAGGGTTAGGGTTATAGCTAGGGTGAGGGTTAGGGTTACAGCTAGGGTTAGGGTTAGGGTTTCAGCAAGGGTTAGGGTTAGGGTTACAGATAGGGTTAGGGTTAGGGTGACAGCTAGGGTTAGGGTTAGGGTTTCAGCTAGGGTTAGGGTTAGGGTTATAGCTAGGGCTAGGGTTAGGGTTACGGCTAGGGTTAGGGTTACAGCTAGGGTTAGGGTTAGGTTTACATATATTGTTAGGGTTAGGGTTATAGCTAAGGTTAGATTTAGGGTTACAGTTAGGTTTAGGGTTAGGGTTATAGCTAGGGTTAGGGTTAGGGTTACAGCTAGGTTTAGGGTTAGGGTTTCAGCAAGGGTTAGGGTTAGGGTTATAGCTAGGGTTAGGGTTAGAGCTAGTGTTAGGGTTAGGGTAATAGCTAGGGTTAGGGTTAGTGTGTAAGCTAATGTTAGGGTTAGGGTTAGGGTTACAGCTATTGTTAGGGTTAGGGTTACATCTAGGGTTAGGGTTATGGTTAGGGTTAGGGTTCCAGCTAGGTTTAGGGTTAGGATTATAGCTAGGGTTAGGGTTAGGGTTAGGGTTACAGCTAGGGTTAGGGTTAGGGTTACAGCTAGTGTTAGGGTTACGGTTACAGCTAGGGTTAGGGTTATGGTTAGGGTTAGGGTTCCAGCTAGGTTTAGGGTTAGGATTATAGCTAGAGTTAGGGTTACAGCTAGGGTTAGGGTTAGGGTTATAGCTAGGGTTAGGGTTAGGGTTACAGCTAGGGTTAGGGTTAGTGTTTCAGCAAGGGTTAGGGTTACAGATAGGGTTAGGGTTAGGGTTACTGATAGGGTTAGGGTTATAGCTAGGGTTAGGGTTAGGGTTATAGCTAGGGTTAGGGTTAGGGTTACAGCTAGGGTTAGGGTTAGGGTTACAGCTAGGGTTAGGGTTAGGGTTACAGCTAGTGTTAGGGTTATGGTTACAGCTAGGGTTAGGGTTATGGTTAGGGTTAGGGTTCCAGCTAGGTTTAGGGTTAGGATTATAGCTAGGGTTAGGGTTAGGGTTTCAGCAAGGGTTAGGGTTAGGGTTATAGCTAGGGTTAGGGTTAGGGTTAGAGCTAGTGTTAGGGTTAGGGTAATAGCTAGGGTTAGGGTTAGTGTGTAAGCTAATGTTAGGGTTAGGGTTAGGGTTACAGCTATTGTTAGGGTTACGGTTACAGCTAGGGTTAGGGTTATGGTTACGGTTAGGGTTCCAGCTAGGTTTAGGGTTAGGATTATAGCTAGGGTTAGGGTTAGGTTTAGGGTTACAGCTAGGGTTAGGGTTAGGGTTACAGCTAGTGTTAGGGTTAGGGTTACAGCTAGGGTTAGGGTTATGGTTAGGGTTAGGGTTCCAGCTAGGTTTAGGGTTAGGATTATAGCTAGAGTTAGGGTTACAGCTAGGGTTAGGGTTAGGGTTATAGCTAGGGTTAGGGTTAGGGTTACAGCTAGGGTTAGGGTTAGGGTTTCAGCAAGGTTTAGGGTTACAGATAGGGTTAGCGTTAGGGTTACTGATAGGGTTAGGGTTATAGCTAGGGTTAGGGTTAGGGTTATAGCTAGGGTTAGGGTTAGGGTTACAGCTAGGGTTAGGGTTAGGGTTACAGCTAGGGTTAGGGTTAGGGTTACAGCTAGTGTTAGGGTTAGGGTTACAGCTAGGGTTAGGGTTATGGTTAGGGTTAGGGTTCCAGCTAGGTTTAGGGTTAGGATTATAGCTAGGGTTAGGGTTACAGCTAGGGTTAGGGTTAGGGTTATAGCTAGGCTTAGGGTTAGGGTTATAGCTAGGGTTAGGGTTAGGGTTACAGCTAGGGTTAGGGTTAGGGTTTCAGCAAGGGTTAGGGTTAGGGTTACAGATAGGGTTAGGGTTAGGGTTACAGATAGGGTTAGGGTTATAGCTAGGGTTAGGGTTAGGGTTACAGCTAGGGTTAGGGTTAGGGTTTCACCAAGGGTTAGGGTTAGGGTTACAGATAGGGTTAGGATTAGGGTTACAGATAGGGTTAGGGTGACAGCTAGGGTTAGGGTTAGGGTTTCAGCTAGGGTTAGGGTTAGAGTTATAGCTAGGGCTAGGGTTAGGGTTACAGCTAGGGTTAGGGTTAGGGTTAGGGTTACAGCTAGGGTTAGGGTTAGGTTTACATATAGAGTTAGGGTTAGGGTTTCAGGTATGGTTAGATTTAGGGTTACAGTTAGGATTAGGGTTAGGGTTATAGCTAGGGTTAGGGTTAGGGTTACAGCTAGGGTTAGGGTTAGGGTTTCAGCAAGGGTTAGGGTTAGGGTTATAGCTAGGGTTAGGGTTAGGGTTTGAGCTAGTGTTAGGGTTAGGGTTATAGCTAGGGTTAGGGTTAGGGTGTAAGCTCGTGTTAGGGTTAGGGTTACAGCTAGGGTTAGGGTTATGGTTAGGGTTAGGGTTCCAGCTAGGTTTAGGGTTAGGATTATAGCTAGGGTTAGGGTTAGGGTTACAGCTAGGGTTAGGGTTAGGGTTACAGCTAGTGTTAGGGTTAGGGTTACAGCTAGGGTTAGGGTTATGGTTAGGGTTAGGGTTCCAGCTAGGTTTAGGGTTAGGATTATAGCTAGGGTTAGGGTTACAGCTAGGGTTAGGGTTAGGGTTATAGCTAGGGTTAGGGTTAGGGTTATAGCTAGGGTTAGGGTTAGGGTTACAGCTAGGGTTAGGGTTAGGGTTTCAGCAAGGGTTAGGGTTAGGGTTACAGATAGGGTTAGGGTTAGGGTTTCAGATAGGGTTAGGGTTATAGCTAGGGTTAGGGTTAGGGTTATAGCTAGGGTTAGGGTTAAGGTTACAGCTAGGGTTACGGTTAGGGTTTCAGCAAGGGTTAGGGTTAGGGTTACAGATAGGGTTAGGGTTAGGGTTACAGATAGGGTTAGGGTGACAGCTAGGGTTAGGGTTAGGGTTTCAGCTAGGGTTAGGGTTTGGGTTATAGCTAGGGCTAGGGTTAGGGTTACGGCTAGGGTTAGGGTTACAGTTAGGGTTAGGGTTAGGGTTACAGCTAGGGTTAGGGTTAGGTTTACATATAGGGTTAGGGTTATAGCTAAGGTTAGATTTAGGGTTACAGTTAGGATTAGGGTTAGGGTTACAGCTAGTGTTAGGGTTATGGTTACAGCTATTGTTAGGTTTAGGGTTACAGCTAGGGTTTGGGTTCGGGTTATAGCTAAGGTTAGGGTTAGGGTTACAGCTAGGGTTAGGGTTAAAGCTAGGGTTAGGGTTAGGGTTGCAGATAGGGTTAGGGTTACAGATAGGGTTAGTGTTGGGGTTATCGCTAGGCTTAGGGTTAGCGTGACAGCTAGGGTTAGGGTTCGGGTTATAGCTAGGGTTAGGGTTAGGGTTACAGATAGGGTTATGGTTAGGATTTTAGCTAGGGTTAGGGTTAGGGTTTTAGCTAGGGTTAGCGTTAGGGTTAGGGTTACAGCTAGGGCTAGGGTTTGGGTTAGGGTTATAGCTAGGGTTAGGGTTAAGGTTACAGCTAGTGTTAGGGTTAGGGTTCCAGCTAGGGTTAGTGTTATAGCTAGGGTTAGGGTTAGGGTTATAGCTAGTGTTAGGGTTCGGGTTACAGCTAGGGTTAGGGTTATTGCTAGGGTTAGGGTTAGGGTTATAGCTAGGGTTAGGGTTAGGGTTACAGCTAGGGTTAGGGTTTCAGCCAGGGTTAGGGTTAGGGTTATAGCTAGGGTTTGGGTTAGGGTTATAGCTAGGGTTAGGGTTCAGGTTACAGCTAGGGTTAGGTTTAGGGTTCCAGCAAGGGTTAGGGTTAGGGTTACAGCTAGGGTTAGGGTTAGGGTTACAGATAGGGTTAGGGTTTTAGCTAGGGTTAGGGTTAGGGTTACAGCTAGGGTTAGGGTTAGGGTTTCAGCAACGGTTAGGGTTAGGGTTACAGATAGGGTTAGGGTTAGGGTTACAGATAGGGTTAGGGTGACAGCTAGGGTTAGGGTTAGGGTTTCAGCTAGGGTTAGGGTTAGGGTTATATATAGAGTTAGGGTTAGGGTTATAGCTAAGGTTAGATTTAGGGTTACAGTTAGGATTAGGTTTAGGGTTATAGCTAGGGTTAGGGTTAGGGTTACAGCTAGGGTTAGGGTTAGGGTTTCTGCAAGGGTTAGGGTTAGGGTTATAGCTAGGGTTAGGGTTAGGGTTAGAGCTAGTGTTAGGGTTAGGGTTATAGCTAGGGTTAGGGTTAGGGTGTAAGCTCGTGTTAGGGTTAGGGTTACAGCTAGTGTTAGGGTTAGGGTTACAGCTAGGGTTAGGGTTATGGTTAGGGTTAGGGTTCCAGCTAGGTTTAGGGTTAGGATTATAGCTAGGGTTAGGGTTAGGGTTAGGGTTACAGCTAGGGTTAGGGTTAGGGTTACAGCTAGTGTTAGGGTTAGGGTTACAGCTAGGGTTAGGGTTATGGTTAGGGTTAGGGTTCCAGCTAGGTTTAGGGTTAGGATTATAGCTAGGGTTAGGGTTACAGCTAGGGTTAGGGTTAGGGTTATAGCTAGGGTTAGGGTTAGGGTTATAGCTAGGGTTAGGGTTAGGGTTACAGCTAGGGTTAGGGTTAGGGTTTCAGCAAGGGTTAGGGTTAGGGTTACAGATAGGGTTACGGTTAGGGTTACAGATAGTGTTAGGGTTATAGCTAGGGTTAGGGTTAGGGTTATAGCTAGGGTTAGGGTTAGGGTTTCAGCAAGGGTTAGGGTTAGGGTTACAGATAGGGTTAGGGTTAGGGTTACAGATAGGGTTAGGGTTAGGGTTACAGCTAGGGTTAGGGTTAGGGTTTCTGCAAGGGTTAGGGTTAGGGTTACAGATAGCGTTAGGGTTAGGGTTACAGATAGGGTTAGGGTGACAGTTAGGGTTAGGGTTAGGGTTTCAGCTAGGGTTAGGGTTAGGGTTACATATAGAGTTAGGGTTAGGGTTATAGCTAAGGTTAGATTTAGGGTTACAGTTAGGATTAGGTTTAGGGTTATAGCTAGGGTTAGGGTTAGGGTTACAGCTAGGGTTAGGGTTAGGGTTATAGCTAGGGTTAGGGTTAGGGTTAGAGCTAGTGTTAGGGTTAGGGTTATAGCTAGGGTTAGGGTTAGGGTGTAAGCTCGTGTTAGGGTTAGGGTTACAGCTAGTGTTAGGGTTAGGGTTACAGCTAGGGTTAGGGTTATGGTTAGGGTTAGGGTTCCAGCTAGGTTTAGGGTTAGGATTATAGCTAGGGTTAGGGTTAGGGTTAGGGTTACAGCTAGGGTTAGGGTTAGGGTTACAGATAGGGTTAGGGTTAGGGTTATAGCTAGGGTTAGGGTTAGGGTGTAAGCTCGTGTTAGGGTTAGGGTTACAGCTAGTGTTAGGGTTAGGGTTACAGCTAGGGTTAGGGTTATGGTTAGGGTTAGGGTTCCAGCTAGGTTTAGGGTTAGGATTATAGCTAGGGTTAGGGTTAGGGTTAGGGTTACAGCTAGGGTTAGGGTTAGGGTTACAGCTAGTGTTAGGGTTAGGGTTACAGCTAGGGTTAGGGTTATGGTTAGGGTTAGGGTTCCAGCTAGGTTTAGGGTTAGGATTATAGCTAGGGTTAGGGTTACAGCTAGGGTTAGGGTTAGGGTTATAGCTAGGGTTAGGGTTAGGGTTATAGCTAGGGTTAGGGTTAGGGTTACAGCTAGGGTTAGGGTTAGGGTTTCAGCAAGGGTTAGGGTTAGGGTTACAGATAGGGTTACGGTTAGGGTTACAGATAGGGTTAGGGTTATAGCTAGGGTTAGGGTTAGGGTTAGGGTTACAGCTAGGGTTAGGGTTAGGGTTTCAGCAAGGGTTAGGGTTAGGGTTACAGATAGGGTTAGGGTTAGGGTTACAGCTAGGGTTAGGGTTATGGTTAGGGTTAGGGTTCCAGCTAGGTTTAGGGTTAGGATTATAGCTAGGGTTAGGGTTAGGGTTAGGGTTACAGCTAGGGTTAGGGTTAGGGTTACAGCTAGTGTTAGGGTTAGGGTTACAGCTAGGGTTAGGGTTATGGTTAGGGTTAGGGTTCCAGCTAGGTTTAGGGTTAGGATTATAGCTAGGGTTAGGGTTACAGCTAGGGTTAGGGTTAGGGTTATAGCTAGGGTTAGGGTTAGGGTTATAGCTAGGGTTAGGGTTAGGGTTACAGCTAGGGTTAGGGTTAGGGTTTCAGCAAGGGTTAGGGTTAGGGTTACAGATAGGGTTAGGGTTAGGGTTACAGATAGGGTTAGGGTTATAGCTAGGGTTAGGGTTAGGGTTATAGCTAGGGTTAGGGTTAGGGTTACAGCTAGGTTTAGGGTTAGGGTTTCAGCAAGGGTTAGGGTTAGGGTTACAGATAGGGTTAGGGTTAGGGTTACAGCTAGGGTTAGGGTTATGGTTAGGGTTAGGGTTCCAGCTAGGTTTAGGGTTAGGATTATAGCTAGGGTTAGGTTTACAGCTAGGGTTAGGGTTAGGGTTATAGCTAGGGTTAGGGTTAGGGTTATAGCTAGGGTTAGGGTTAGGGTTACAGCTAGGGTTAGGGTTATGGTTTCAGCAAGGGTTAGGGTTAGGGTTACAGATAGGGTTAGGGTTAGGGTTACAGATAGGGTTAGGGTTATAGCTAGGGTTAGATTTAGGGTTACAGTTAGGATTAGGGTTAGGGTTACAGCTAGTGTTAGTGTTATGGTTACAGCTAGTGTTAGGTTTAGGGTTATAGCTAGGGCTAGGGTTAGGGTTACGGCTAGGGTTAGGGTTACAGCTAGGGTTAGGGTTAGGGTTACAGCTAGGGTTAGGGTTAGGTTTACATATAGAGTTAGGGTTAGGGTTATAGCTAAGGTTAGATTTAGGGTTACAGTTAGGATTAGGGTTAGGGTTATAGCTAGGGTTAGGGTTAGGGTTACAGCTAGGGTTAGGGTTAGGGTTTCAGCAAGGGTTAGGGTTAGGGTTATAGCTAGGGTTAGGGTTAGGGTGTAAGCTCGTGTTAGGGTTAGGGTTACAGCTAGTGTTAGGGTTAGGGTTACAGCTAGTGTTAGGGTTATGGTTAGGGTTAGGGTTCCAGCTAGGTTTAGGGTTAGGATTATAGCTAGGGTTAGGGTTAGGGTTAGGGTTACAGCTAAGGTTAGGGTTAGGGTTACAGCTAGTGTTAGGGTTAGGGTTACAGCTAGGGTTAGGGTTATGGTTAGGGTTAGGGTTCCAGCTAGGTTTCGGTTTAGAATTATAGCTAGGGTTTGCGTTACAGCTAGGGTTAGGGTTAGGGTTATAGCTAGGGTTAGGGTTAGGGTTATAGCTAGGGTTAGGGTTCGGGTTACAGCTAGGGTTAGGGTTAGGGTTTCAGCAAGGGTTAGGGTTAGGGTTACAGATAGGGTTAGGGTTAGGGTTACAGATAGGGTTAGGGTTAAAGCTAGGGTTAGGGTTAGGGCTATAGCTAGGGTTAGGGTTAGGGTTACAGCTAGGGTTAGGGTTAGGGTTTCAGCAAGGGTTAGGGTTAGGGTTACAGATAGGGTTAGGGTTAGGGTTACAGATAGGGTTAGGGTGACAGCTAGGGTTATGGTTAGGGTTTCAGCTAGGGTTAGGGTTTGGGTTATAGCTAGGGCTAGGGTTAGGGTTACGGCTAGGGTTAGGGTTACAGCTAGGGTTAGGGTTAGGGTTACAGCTAGGGTTAGGGTTAGGTTTACATATAGGGTTAGGGTTATAGCTAAGGTTAGATTTAGGGTTACAGTTAGGATTAGGGTTAGGGTTACAGCTAGTGTTAGGGTTATGGTTACAGCTAGTGTTAGGTTTAGGGTTACAGCTAGGGTTAGGGTTAGGGTTATAGCTAGGGTTAGGGTCAGGGTTACAGCTAGGGTTAGGGTTAAAGCTAGGGTTAGGGTTAGGGTTGCAGATAGGGTTAGGGTTACAGATAGGGTTAGGGTTGGGGTTATCGCTAGGCTTAGGGTTAGTGTGACAGCTAGGGTTAGGGTTCGGGTTATAGCTAGGGTTAGGGTTAGGGTTACAGATTGGGTTATGGTTAGGATTTTAGCTAGGGTTAGGGTTAGGGTTTTAGCTAGGGTTTGCGTTAGGGTTATGGTTACAGCTAGGGCTAGGGTTTGGGTTAGGGTTATAGCTAGGGTTAGGGTTAGGGTTACAGCTAGTGTTAGGGTTAGGGTTCATGCTAGGGTTAGTGTTATAGCTAGGGTTAGGGTTAGGGTTATAGCTAGTGTTAGGGTTAGGGTTACAGCTAGGGTTAGGGTTATTGCTAGGGTTAGGTTTAGGGTTATAGCTAGGGTTAGGGTTAGGGTTACAGCTAGGGTTAGGGTTAGGGTTTCAGCCAGGGTTAGGGTTAGGGTTATAGCTAGGGTTAGGGTTAGAGCTAGTGTTAGGGTTAGGGTTATAGCTAGGGTTAGGGTTAGGGTGTATGCAAGTGTTAGGGTTAGGGTTAGGGTTACAGCTAGGGTTAGGGTTACATCTAGGGCTTGGGTTATGGTTAGGGTTAGGGTTCCAGCTAGGTTTAGGGTTATGATTGTAGCTAGGGTTAGGGTTAGGGTTAGGGTTACAGCTAGGGTTAGGGTTAGGGTTACAGCTAGTGTTAGGGTTTGGGTTACAGCTAGGGTTAGGGTTATGGTTAGGGTTAGGGTTCCAGCTAGGTTTAGGGTTAGGATTATAGCTAGGGTTAGGGTTACAGCTAGGGTTAGGGTTAGGGTTATAGCTAGGGTTAGGGTCAGGGTTATAGCTAGGGTTAGGGTTAGGGTTACAGCTAGGGTTAGGGTTAGGGTTTCAGCAAGGGTTAGGGTTAGGGTTACAGATAGGGTTAGGGTTACGGTTACAGATAGGGTTAGGGTGACAGCTAGGGTTAGGGTTAGGGTTTCAGCTAGGGTTAGGGTTAGCGTTATAGCTAGGGCTAGGGTTAGGGTTACGGCTAGGGTTAGGGTTACAGCTAGGGTTAGGGTTACAGCTAGGGTTAGGGTTAGGTTTACATATAGAGTTAGGGTTAGGGTTATAGCTAAGGTTAGATTTAGGGTTACAGTTAGGATTAGGGTTAGGGTTATAGCTAGGGTTAGGGTTAGGGTTACAGCTAGGGTTAGGGTTAGGGTTACAGCTAGGGTTAGGTTTACAGCTAGGGTTAGGGTTAAAGCTATGGTTAGGGTTTGGCTTGCAGATAGGGTTAGGGTTACAGATAGGGTTAGGGTTGGGGTTATCGCTAGGCTTAGGGTTAGTGTGACAGCTAGGGTTAGGGTTCGGGTTATAGCTAGGGTTAGGGTTAGGGTTACAGATAGGGTTATGGTTAGGATTTTAGCTAGGGTTAGGGTTAGGGTTTTAGCTAGGGTTAGGGTTAGGGTTACAGCTAGGGCTAGGGTTTGGGTTAGGGTTATAGCTAGGGTTAGGGTTAGGGTTACAGCTAGTGTTAGGGTTAGGGTTCCAGCTAGGGTTTGGGTTAGGGTTAGGGTCATAGCTAGGGTTACGGTTAGGGTTACAGCTAGTGTTAGGGTTAGGGTTATAGCCAGGGTTAGGGTTAGGGTTGCAGCTAGGGTTAATGTTTGGTTTACAGTTAGGGTTAGGGTTTCGGCCAGGTTTTGGGTTTGGGTTACAGCCAGGGTTAGGGTTAGGGTTAGGGTTTTATGGACAGGCTGCCAGACGTGGCATTCCTGAAGCGGGGGGTGGTGGGGAGGGGGGATGTTCTCGGTGTGATGGGTCAACCCTGTTGCGAGCGTGGCGACCTTACCTGCTGTGTCCAGGTGGCGTCTCACTCAGGAGCTTAGTGTCATACAGCACAAAGGAGGAGCAGGATTAAAGATAATTATTTTACAACTTTTAGTTTCAGCAGTAATAATAGCAGTTGTAATAATAATAATAATAATAATAATAATAATAATATTAATTTTTACTGCCTTACGGCTTCCAGGAAGATTGCGTGTTGACAGAAGCCTCTGCGCATGCTCAGTCTCGATCACTGGTGCTCCTTTGGTGGACTTGGAGCTCTCTGTATCTAGGATGCATGGTGCAAATCTAACTATTATTTGTAGCTGATTTAATTGCATGACATATTCATTGAATGGAATCCAGATGAGATTTGGGCAGGCAACTCAATTTCAGAAACAACTAGTACAACTACTGATATCATTTTTTTAAAGACAGTTAAAAAGTTGGATGTAGTCCCCTATATGTATACAGCAGTGTATGGCTATTATACTGACACAGTGGACTATATGTTTGTTCCACATGAAGTGTCACGATTTCATATTTCTCTTTCTCACCTTCAGCTACCTCCCATGGTTTGAAGTGTTCTACAAGCTCCTCAATGTCGTTGCTGATTACACCATCAAAGGCCAGGTGAGTGAACAGGTGTGTTGTTGTGAAGGATTCTATAGTCACCATCCTCATCTGCTGTATTTGGCACAGAAATGTGAAATGATTGGAACGTATTTTTTCCTTCATGTTTAATTTCACATGAATACTGCTGATATTGCTAATAATAATTCCACGACGATGCCATTTTATGGGCATATTTTCTTACAGCGGATGCAAATTTGTGTGCATGTAGGAGAATGTGTGTATCATTATGTACTTGTACTCGCATTCAGACGTTTGTACTTTTGTATGTGTGATTCAGGATGGCCAGCAGAGGGAGCTGTTGGAAACATTGTACACTCTCCCTATCCCTGAGCCCGGTGTGCCTGTTCATCTCAGTGTGGTGAGTCTGATGGTGCTATTGTGGAAATGGCCCAGGAGCTCAGACTGAAGGAAGGAAGTCAGACTCTAGGCTCACTCAGGTTCAGAACTTATTCATACCACAGTGCCAGCACTACGGGCTCCAGGAGGCCCTGCTGGCAGTCACCTGATTGGTGGGCTGTGGGTCTCCTTCCTGTAGTCTGAACAGGATTGAATCAGTGGTGAGTGCAAGGGTTCTGCTAGCATGATGATCAGCAGTCGTGTGTCTGGATCTTATTGGTTAGTCATTGGTTGTGGTCATGTGTCTGGGGGTTTTTTGCTTCTGTGGTTCCCCTTTGGACTTTCCTGATTGGTTACTGGGTCGTGCTAATGAGTTATTTTTCTTTCATCATCTTTTTTCTGAAGCACCACATCAGTCCAGACACTATTGTCCTCTTTTCCTTTCATCCATTCCCACATCACTTATTATCCCCCTCTCTCCACTTCTTCTCTCCTCTCAATGTTTTTTTTCTTTTCATAGCTGTAGGGACTATATCCATCTGTACCCAAATTTATCAGAAAAAAACTGTAAATCTGCAGAGTAATGTGTGACTATAATCTTTTTAATGAGCACCTTATTAAATGCAGAGGTATAGCCTATAGACAGCCCACATTCAAATAATTAAAGTGAGCATGAATACTACAAAAAGTTTGTTTTCTTCTCTTCACATGGTAAATGAACAATTTTTTGACTACTTTAGTCTTTAGTTCCTGTTCTGGAAACCAAAAAATTGTTCCTTCTAACAAAGAGTGTCAAATGACAATGATCACTCCTTGTGTGTGCAGCATTCTCACTTCGTTGTGCCTGACATCCGGCAACTTCCCAGCATTCCCGAAAACGTGAGTCCTTCGTCTCTGTCCTGCGTCTTCCCATTTTGCCAGCTGACGCATTTACCTGCTCTGGTTCTGCTTTGGTCTTTGGTCATTGTTATGGAGGCCCATGTGATGTGAGAGCAGATCTGTACTCTGTCTCTCCTTATTTTTATTTAATATAATGCTCTGAAAAAAGGTTTTCTTGGATAAGCCTAAAATTTGACTTAATTTTGTTACACCTATATGTTTTAAGTTCATTGAAAACCTAAAAAATATATAGGTGTAAGAAACTAAAAGTAAATTTTTTTGGTTTATCCAATACATTTTTTTCAGTGTATATTAGATTTAATGCAGGCATAGTTTGAATTAATTACTAATTAAAATGCTTTGCATTCAAATATATACAGGCACAGGGACCAAGTTTTGAGTGTTATAACCAGCAGTAGGAGTCATTTCATAAACCTACAATGTAACATTGAATGTCATAGTAGATACAAAAGCAGGGGTCTGCATCCCAGGTCTTGGAGAGCCAAAAGGTGTACTGTGTTTAATTCTTACTGGCCACTTCATTGGTCAAATCCTCACGTGGATTCTTGGATTTGAATTGGTCGCTCATTTTGATGAAAAATCAACATAATGAAATGTGATGTCATCAATGACCACCCTTCCTTCTCTCTGTCCATCTTTGTCTCGTTACAGAGAAGCCTAACAGAGTATTTTGTAGCAGTAGACGTCAGTAACATCCTCCATCTGTATGCTAGTATGCTTTTTGAACGGCGAATCCTCATCTGCTGCACCAAGCTAAGCACTGTGAGTAGAGCTTTCCCTCCTGTGCTCACCCCTGTCATGTGACATGAGTGAAACTTGAGCTGAATTTTTTTTTGTGTCCCAATTTGCGAAGTTTTTAGTGGAGTCCAGAGATGCCACTGACATATTGCTGCCAAGACGACAAAGTGGTTCTATTTGACACAGTGTCATTGACAGGGATATGTATGCGTGTGTGTGTGTGTGTGTGTGTGCATGTGTATGCATGTGATTTGTGTTTCCTGCAGTTAACCTCCTGTATCCACGGCTCGGCGGCCATGCTGTACCCCATGTTTTGGCAGCACGTGTACATCCCAGTCCTCCCTCAGTACCTCATAGACTACTGCTGGTGAGTATGGAACACTAGGAAGATCCTGCACTGATGTGATTGGGTGATCTTTGTTGTGCCTCATTTGCGATTGGACAGCATCTGTCCTGCTTTTACTCTGAGTGGGAAAGTGTCTCTTTTACCGTGATTATACAGTATTTATCCTATCTTCACTGTGTTTGTATGAATACTGTCTGTTCATACATTTAGGGGGTTTTTGCTGCTGTTAAACTGAGAAAAAGTTTTTTTTTTTGACCTGAAGACAATATGAAGGTTAAGCACTGAAAGGAGAGGAGCGAAGAGAAAGTCAGTGAGAGTGAGCACCATGGTGTTCAGCTAGAGGCGGTCAACACATGTCATGTTTTTATTAATGAACAAATGACTGATTTGCGTACTGTACAGTTGCACTGTAGAGTTGGCACCCCCTGATTTGCATATATTTAAATAAAAAGAAGACATATGTTCTGGATCTTGCTTCAGTTTGTCCCAACAGCAGATTGTACCTCCCCACAGACTGACTAGCCTGGTGTTAATTAGCTGCGTTCAAGGCCAAGGGGAGGAACCAAAAAAGCTAATTAGGATATTCTCCCAACCCCCCAAGCTTTACTCAGTCAGTCAGGGCTGTGTGCCAGGAATAATTTACAACCAGGGCCGCCACGCCATTGGCCAGGTGCTCTGTGCAGGAGCCAGAATGTTCAGGGCAGGCCACGCCCTCATTTGGGTCCACATTGAGCTGTGAGACACCAGCCAGGCGTGCAGGAGCACAGTTTTGCTGTTATCAGCATGCTGCTTCTCTATTGACCATCAGTAGATGAAATGAATGTGAAAGAAAATGAATGTGCAGCACAGGAAGGACTCATCAGGTCCTTGTCCCCAGTTTCCTACCCTTTCATCAAACCTCCAACCTCCTTTCTCAAAATGTTTTAAATAAATACTGTGTATTTGTGCTGCTCTGTTTCAGTGCTCCCATGCCCTACCTCATTGGAGTGCACTCCAGCTTAATGGAGGTAAGCCCCTTCACACTGAAACTCTCCCTGCTCATGATGTCTGTCTTCATCACTGTATGAAATTGCACTCTGGGGGAACCTCTGGTAGTGCCTCCGTCTAAAGCAGGGGTCATGCCCCCCCAGTCCTGACCGTGTCCGTGGGGAGTCCCACAGAGTGAGGCACTCTTGGCCACAGCGCCATTGAGGGCTATAGTCGGTAGGGCTACCCCCACCTCATCACACAGTGCTTCTCCATTTTGTGACGCGATGTTGTCATGATCCCTCTGTTGTCCCTGTGTACAGTAGATGGTAAACGGCTGATGTTATATTCACTGTCTCTCTGTGCAGAAAGTGAGAGGAATGATGCTGGAAGACGTGGTGATCCTCAACGTCGACACCAACACTCTGGAGACTCCATACGATGATCTCCAGTGCCTGCCTAATGATACGGTCAGTACTGTGATACTTTTACAATCTAGCCAATAAGCAAATTAATGGTAAATACACCAATGGGAAACACAGGACTTGGGTTGATCAAGTTGGCATATTATGGCAAAAAATAGTTTTTTTTTTTTTATCAGAACGCAAGTGAATTAGTGAAAAATGCAGATTTTGAAAAGTCCTGCATTCCAAAGATGCAGCATTCCTTGGGCTAGCATGACCTGTTAGAGAACCTGTGCTTTGTAGTTGTCCAATGACCATGATATGCACTTTTGTACGTTGCTTTGGATAAAATTGTCTGCTAAATAAATGTCATGTAATGTCACACTGATTAATTTATGTTGGGTTCAAAGATCTGATGTATTAAAGCCTAGACAGAAGTACTTCTAGAGGATGCACTGCATTTATTTCAGCCTACTGTCTCATACAGTATCTACAGAGGTAAAACAAGTTGTTCATAAATCCTGGAACATTTTTCAAACAGACCCTTGTAAGCAGATCTTTTGAAAGTCTTCCTAGATTTTGTTGGAAATGGTATAATTTAAGTGATTATTTCATGCCAAATATCCCGTACATGCCAAAAAAAGATGATGATTTTCTGCCACATATTCCCAGTGTTAATTTCCCTTGGCATAATTGTGTCCACTGTCATGGTATGGTGAAACGAAATCATTGAAGCATTGAAGCTATCACACTGCCACACGGAAACAGAGATAAAATCCTCCTTCAGAGAGGTTCTTTTTGGATTTACTGTTTGTGTACATAATGCCAGAAGCCCTTAATGAGTGGCTGTCATTGACTTTTCATATGACTCTTGCTCGTTTCGTGCATGTGGTTGGCCCTGTGATGTCCCATGTGATTTATCCTGTTGCAGCAGATTGGCTATATATGATTCATTACACTTTGTGTTTTGTATGTTACTTCTTGCACACTGAAGAACGCAATCTTGCCTGAACCATTTGCGAAAAATTTTGAATGGGAGTGCTGTCATGGATCGTATTGATTTCATACTTTTTAGATGCGAAACACCTCATGGACCTGGCTTGTAACTCACTCACTCACTCACTCACTCGCTCACTAACTCACTTTTAGCACGTTGAAGATTCTCCACACAGGGTAGCTATGAGCACTCAAGTAACTGACAGTAGTGGGAGTGGTGCTTTGCGTCAATGACACTGCATGTCCTTGTTGTAGGACTCAGCTTCCTGTCTTACTCATTATAATGTGGAGTTGAGTGTGTTCCTTTTCATAATTACCTGTAGGTAGCTGACATTAGGCTGTCCTGTAGCATGGCTGCCCTTGCCCACTGTCTGATGGACTCGATATAAATGATATAAATGATGTGAATGATGTGAATGATGTGAATGATGTGAATGATGTGAATGATATGAATGCCGAAATGAGTCACCGGAGGAGTTTTATTGGCCCCCTGGTAGCAGCGCCAGACCCCAAGGCTCCGCCCACAGTCCGGTGTGGAGGTCCGTTAATGGGACACGGTGGCAATAAAGGCTCAACATCAGAGACCTGTGTGCCCGTAAAGCACCCGGTGCCTCTGTGCGCAGGAACCCCATAAAACCACCAGGGACTTCCTCTCTTTTACTAGCCACCCTGCTTTACTCTTCAGAACAGCCGCGATACTGCGTTTACTGCTTTTCATTTCTCCCTCTCTCCCCCCCCCCTCGCTCCCCTCCTCCATCATGCATGTATTATAGGGCCGTTTGGAACACTGGACTACATGTCTGCTCTGTAGAACAGGAGGTAGATTTATGTGCACCAGAAATGTATTTGGTGCAACAGCTATTCCCGAGTTTTTGGGTTACAGAGCTGCTTGGTCAGTTACTCTCGGCTGTAATCGAGCATGTTGGTCAGTAACTCTGGGGGTTAATCAAGCCTGTTAGTCAGTTACTGTGGGGTTTAATTAAGCTTGTTGGTCAGTTACACTGGACTTTAATCAAACCTGTTGGTCAGTTACTTTGTGCTGTAATCACATAAAACCGCACACCATAACTGAGGGTTGACACATCTTGGAATCTCTCTTGAATGCTGCTTTTTTCATACATTTATGATTTAGTTTTGTGATACATTACTGTGTGTGGTCCACAGGTGTCAGCCCTGAAGAGCAGACTTAAGAAAGTCTCCATGGCGACGGGTGATGGGGTGGCCCGGGCCTTCCTCAAGGCACAGGCGGCCCTGTTCGGCAGCTACCGGAGCGCCCTGCAGATGGAGCCGGTGAGAGAGGGGCTGAGCAGGAGCAGATGGGGCGGGGTGGGGGGAGAGAGAGGCTGAGCGGGGTGAGGTGGGGCGGGACAGGGTGGGGACAAGAGAGGAGCTGAGCGGGGAGAGTTTGGGCGGGACAGGGTGGGGGTAAGAGAGGGGCTGAGCGGGGCGAGATGGGGCGGGACAGGGTGGGGGTGAGATAGGGCATGACAGTCTGTATTGATATAGACCCAGGTAAGTCTGTACAGATAGAAACACTTAGGTGAGTCTGTACTGATATAGACACATAGGTGAGTCTGTGCTGAATGAGACACATAGGTGAGGTTACTGATATAGACACAGGTAAGTCTGTCCAGATAGCAATACACAGGTGAGTCTTTACTGATATACACACATAGGTGAGTCTGTACAGATAGAAACACTTAGGTGAGTCTGTACTGATATAGACACATAGGTGAGTCTGTGCTGAATGAGACACATAGGTGAGGTTACTGATATAGACACAGGTAAGTCTGTCCAGATAGCAATACACAGGTGAGTCTTTACTGATATACACACATAGGTGAGTCTGTACAGATATAGACATACAGCCTGTAGTACTTGAGACATGTAGGGGATTCTGCTTGTAGAGACAGACAGGTCAGGGGTACTTGTCTTCTTTGTCCTGTTCAGGTTGGGACATCTTCCTGTTCTCTGTGACGAGCCCCTATCCCGTCAAACAGTATTAATTGGTTGTCAGAAGCCGCCTGTATTACGGGACAAATGCCCCTGAATGAGAAAGCGAAAGCGCACTCCTCCGCCGCGCACCCCCGCCCCTCACGTCCGCGTGGAGCACTGCGAACGCTCGTCCGGAGCGCTGGAGAGGCACGGGCCTCATTACCGCGATTGGAGCGGACGGCGCTAAGCTGCTGTCGGCCCCGCGTTTGACAGCCAATTACGCGAATGCGGCTCGTGCGCTGATAGCCGGCAACAGTGGACGCTGAGCCGCGATTCTCCCCGAGAGAGATAATGGGCTCCTAGGCTTCCCCACCGAAAAACAAACGAGATTTGTATTTCAAGTGACGTTTATCCTCGCAAAGAAATAAACATCTCCCCGCCAGCGCGGGTTTCCGAAAATGTTCCCTAAACGCTTAATTTGCGTTGCCCGAGGCAACTGTGTCCTGATCTGTCCGTGCCCATTATTTTGCGTTGCTCTTTCAACTGTCGAAACCGCTGCCAAATTTAAAACCCCGTCCGGTTGATAGAAAATGGTTTTCCCCTCTTTTCAGGGATGATCAGACAGATTAAAGCAAATGCCTTTGTATTCAGCGGTGCGTGAGAACATCGAAACAAACAGAAGATTTCTGTAGCCACATCATCTTCTTTTACACACATTGTGATATTTCTTTCTCAAAATTGAACCTCAAAGTGGAAATTCTTTTACTGAGAGACCGTTTTGTCTCCTAGCAATCTGTGTGCCCTGTTTGCACTTTTCTGGTATTGAAAAGACTTTAATCAGTGTTGGCTCTAGGTGGGCTACCTTTAAAAAGAAATAAAGAAAAAAAAAAACAGCTGCATTCAGTAGGAACATAAAATTGAGTGGAATTTCAATCCATACTGAGTACAAAGGAACCTATTTTATTAGAAGGTTCCATTCTGCAATCTTCTTATTTTATTACTGTGTATTTGGAAATTGTATATGTGGTGCGTATAGTACAGACATGGAATTCCTTTTGGGTCCTTATTTCCGACAGTATGCATTTTGTCGTATATAGTGCTGGGGATAAAAATGTATGAAGGACTGATACTGTTCTTGGGGGCATGCTGGAGTTCCTCAGTGTTGTGGCTCCACCATCGTTTCCCCTCTTGCCCTTTTTCTAACACAACACTGCTATCTAGCGGCCAGGCTTGGCAAAGCTTTTATTAACATTGGCCATGTGAATGAGAAGTATGGGAAGAACATTATTTTCTGCTGATTTAGTTGAGAAAATTATTTTAGATCCATGCAAAATTTAGTTTATAATGTTTATAATAATTTTATTAATGAAGTTTTGCATGGATCTAAGTGTGTGGAAATGTTTTTCTCGACTTTGAAAATCCAGCCTCTTAGCAAAGCCTGTATCTGGGTGAGTGGTGGATATACATTACATATGCTTTTTAAAAAAATCCAATTTGACTACATTTGAAGGCAAAAAATAAAATATTTACTTATTGAGATACAGCATTTTAACATCTGTGCATTTGCTGCACAGGATAATCATCAATAAATGAAAAATAAAATAAAAAAAACAAGCACACTTACACTGTGACTCTGATACTGGCCTTTTACGTCCAGTCTGCATCATAAACAAGCTCTCCTGATCAGTGTCATAAACAGCTTCCCTCCATCTCCACCAAGAGCTTGCTCCCTGGGTCCGTTGGTAAAGATACCTCACACAGCAGCACAGGTTATAGTCACAGATTCTCTATAGTAGCCAGATGGTCAGGTCCTGCATTCCTTCCATCCTGTATGCCTTTTCACTCGTGGAGTTTCCTGTGAAACTGCAGTGATTCAGATGAAGCCTGTACATTTAGGATCGGTGAGCAGGCATAGTGAAATAGGGATGGGACTTTGGCGTCCTCGCCATCTTTCGAACAGGAACCAGAGAGGAGTTCCATCAGTCACAAGGTATGTTGGTAACAACAAATAGAGCACCAGCAGTGATTGCTGCATACTTTCTTCCAAGGTATCTGCAAGGTAAGGTGACATCACATCACATCTGTTGTGTGATGTCATCCCTACTTTATTGTCCATTTCAGTGACATCCCCGTAAATTGTCACATGCTTTCAGGGGGAGCCAATCACGTTCAACAAGGAAGTCTTTGTGTCCCATCGCTCCAGTACCATGAGATACTTCCTGCAGAATGCTACACAACTGCAGCTCTTCAAACAGGTACATGCTCGCACACCACACACGACACACACATACACATGCACACACACACACCACACACATACACACACACACACTCCACACACGACACACATACACACCACACACTCTCACACAAATACACACCACACACACAAACACATGTGACACACACACACACACACACACACACACACACACACACACACACACACACACACACACACACACACACACACACACACACACACACACACACACACACACACACACACACACACACACACACACACACTTTGTATTGCCCCAGTGAATTGTTCAGCAGTATGCGATAAGGCCACTGCCAGTGTAATCGTTTGGTCACGTTATCAGCAGTGATGATGATGTCTGTTCCTCATCTTTGGCCTCTCTGCAGTTCATCGACGGGCGTCTGGAGCTGCTGAATTCTGGAATAGGTTTCAGCGATGTGTTCGAGGAGGAGATCAGTGCGGGAGAGTACGCAGGTCAGATGTCTGTTTCTCACACTTTCCTTTACTCACACATTTTATTTATAAGTTTTTTATTTTACTGCCTTTCTCCTGATCTCGGTCTCAGGCTGTGATGTCCATCTTTGTGTTCTACTGCGTTTCGCTCTGTATGGTGTATGCTGTACTCTGTTTATGTAAGGCTCTTGGCTTGGCCATCAAGAGCCTTCCATAAACAGTTTTTCATTTATCCTACTCAGTATGATGCAAATTAAATGAACAAATAAATAAGCAAACGTGTATCCCACTGAGATAGAAAGTCTCCTTTTCAAGGGAGTCCCAGTGAAACAGGCAGCATCAGATAAGATATATTACATTGTGGTTCCAACAGCACAGTAAATTAAAATACAATGACAGCATACAAGCTATTCTTGGATATCAATTATTATAGAAACAATAATAGCAGTATTCTTTAGTTACAAAATAAATATATTTTAAAATAATATAAAAACATTTAAATTTAGGCTTATGCAGTGAAACCTTCATACCTGCTTTATATGGTTAAATCATTCCCATCCATGTGTTACATCGTCCGATAACGTATTCTGTGCTTGCTCTTCTACAGGCAGTGACAAGAGCTACCACCAATGGCTCTCCACAGTGAAGGTAAATATCTCTGCAGTAACATTCTCTACAGTGACCATTGATACAGGCATGTTTTAACGGAACAAATTTTTTATGGAACAAGTGAAACGAAGGACAGATTCTCCTCCTTGCTCTAAACTCTCTACACTGCCCCCTGTCTCCAACAGAAAGGCAGCGGTGCCATATTTAACTCGGTGAAAACAAAGGCCAACCCCGCCATGAAGACTGCCTACAAGTTTGTGAGTGCTGTTCTGGTGTAGATTTATTTGTGTCTTAACATCATATTGCTTGCTCTCTCCATGTATTCAATGTGTGTTGCTACTTTGGCTTTGATTCTGGTTCAGTCCCCTGTTAGAAGCAAGGTCAGGTCATCGTCACCTTTGTCATGTCTTGTGTTGGGTAGCTAAACATGTGTTTTGCGTTATATAAATTGTCCAACATCAGTTCTACATCAGTCGGTTTTATGTAAACGAGGCTGCGGTCTTGTATCCTGAGTGTTGAAGTCACTTTTGTTTTTCTTTCAGGCAAAAGATCACGCTAGGATGGGGATCAAAGAGGTGAAGAGTCGTTTGAAACAAAAGGTATCTTGAATTTTGTTGTTTTTTCTTACGGGGTTTTTATTTTCTCATTTATGCAGATGCGTCTCTTGCCCTCCCTTTGAATAAACAAGGCCTCTTGGAACGCCAACCTCAACTTAGCCACACCCTCTGAATCTCCCACTCCATTAAACCACGCCCCTAAATTAAGCCACGCCCCTGTAATAGAGCAAGTAACCTCTTTTCCACCTGTCTGGACCTTTAGGAGAACGGCTACATGACAGCGACCAAAGAGGGTCAAGAGCAGGCTACGAGGCCGCTTCCTGAGGGCAGGAAGTACTCTCAACCGTGTGCCCAGCAGCAGTCAATCACAGAGCACTTAGGACAGGTGGGTTAGAGCTTTGGAGGTGTGAGCATATGAGTTCTAGGCAGGGCTTCATTTCACTGTGGTGGTATATATTGTTATTTGAAGGAACACACTCTTTGAATTAAATTATTTGACCCAGTTGACAACCATAGTGTTTCTGCGTGTGTCTATCTGACATTGACAAACTAATTTGGAGTTTTTTTTTTTGGAGGGGGTGGGGGGTGGTTGGTAGAAAACAAATAATCTATTATGGTCAACTCCTAATCTTTGTGGTTATAAATGATGGTCTTTGGCCTGATTATGTGGTACTAATGAGTGTTAGGCTAAGGCCTGGTCATGTTGTGGTTGTGGGCGATGGTGTCTGACCTGGTTATGTTGTGGGCGATGGTGTCTGACCTGGTTATGTTGTGGTTTCCCAGCAGGCCTGTCCTTCCCAGCTGGTGGTGAACAAGCTCCCAGCTAACGCAGCCCAGGACAGCAGCAGCACTGAGCAGTGAGGCTCCTTCCCTCTCTCACCCATCTCTCGGTTCATGCTCACGCACTCTGAGAAAGAGAGAACTGCTTTGTAAATAGATCACTTTATAAAGCGGTGTACTTGCCCTCCAGTTCCCAACACTCTGCTCTCAGTTCTGTTTAGAGAATCTTTGCCTTCTCTCTGTGATTCTGTTGAGTACTGGTGGAATAAGGGTTCAAGATTACTTTATCAAGGGGACTCAATAAGCTTGTGAGGGGACTCAACAACCCACAATTTTTGTCTTTTCAGGCTGCGACCCTGCGTTTCACTGATGGATGTAGGGCTTACGCAGGAGGCGGAGCCTCGGGAGGAGCAGAGGGCGGAGTCTAGCCAGAGGCACTCGGCCCCGCACAGCCTGATGCCAGCGAAGGCTGCGGAGGCAGACCTTCTGGGCAATATCTTCTGGAGCCTGGAGGGGGAGCCAGAGAGCTTGCTCCCTAAGAGTCTTGTGGACCTACAGCAACTCGGGGGTGCTGAAGAGCAGCAGGCCAGCATCAAAGACCAGGTCAGGACTGCCACTGCCACCAGCCCTCTTCATTTCACTTCAGATTGCACTCAAGGGGTCTTTCTGAAATATTATGATCTCTTCAACTGATTTTACATTCCACAGGATTACACACTTGCTCAATATACATTTAAGATATGGATCACTTTATTAGACATATTTTACCCCTTTAGACACCCAGTTAAATTCCTGCAGATTACAAACAAATTTCAAAAGAAACCTCTATTTTCTCTATTCAGGATAAAATACTTAATTAATAGAACTTTTTTTTTACCCTTTTGTTAGTAATATGTTTTCTAGAAAAATTTCAGCATTTCAAACTCAATTTGCTAAGAGAAAATATTTCCAATACTTGATTGACACTGATTACCCGTGCTGTGTATAAGTCTTACCCGCTGACTAACTCCCACTCCTGCAGGTTTCCGGGCGTGATGGTGGTTGGGAGGATTTCCAGCAGACCCTGAGCGTGCCCCCCCTGCTCCCCCAGTGTGTCAGGCCTGGCAACGACGTCACCAAGCAAGTCGCTGTTAGCAACGGGAGCGTGGACCTGCTCAGCCTGCTAGACCCACTGAAGAGCTCGCCTGACCCAGAGGCCCCGCCCCCGAAGAGCGCGCCTTCCCTTTGCCTGTTCCCCCTCAACCCGCCCACCTTTTCTTCTGTTCCCTGCATCCCTTTCTCCCAAAGTCAGCACCACGCCCCTACAGGAGTCCCCCACGGACACTACACCCCGACTGCTGCCGCATATCCGCCGCACCTTCGACTGTCGGGTTACGCCCCCTACGTCCCTTCAGCCCCGCCCACGGGGCGTGGCCTCTCGCGGCAGAACCCCTCCCTCCCTGGCCTCATCCAGATGCCCTTGGTTATTTCGACACCCCCCCGGGGCACCGTGCCCCCACCGGCTCGGGATCCGTTTGGGGACTTGCTAGATGCAAGCAAGCCAGCGGCCCCTCCTGATGCGAAACAGTGGGCGAATTTCAACTGACTCTGCCCCACTTACACCACTGCTATGACTGGGCTGACCCACACGGGCCACAGGGAGAGAATCGAGCGGGTCACACCCAACAGCTCCCAGGCCTTCTGGGAACTGTAGTCTAGTGACAGCAGAGCAAGGCTTCCTCAACAATGCATTATGTGCAGCTACTGCCAGATTCAAGTCTCAGCTCCTATTCTCCCTGCTTCTTTACTAAGGAGGGTTCCAGTTGGTAACAGGAGTTTCTGGTGCTGTATTACTGTACAGAACATCCATTGCCACTATAGTGTGTTTAGTCATTTAGTCATGTCTCTTAATGAATTTTCAGAGACTTTTCTTAATGCTTAAACTCATTGGGGTTTTATCTGCTCTGTGCGCAGAGACCAACAGCAATCTGCAGGCCTTCACTTCAGAGCTCCGCAGAAGCAGAGAGACTTTGCGTTCTCAAATCATCGGCTGTTTTAAAATATAACAGTTGAGCAGACTCTCAAATTCTCCTGTTTTTCAGTCTGCTTGATGAGTTTTTTTCAGGGTGGAGCAGAGAGGTTTTTTTGTGTCCTTGTCCTCTGTCAGGGACTGAGCCAGAAAATTTTTTAACTGTAAGTGGACTTTCTGGTGAGCAGACTGGATTTTTGTCAAACAATGTGCGAAAGTCGTTTTCAGGTTCAAGCAATGGCATTTTACGTGTTTCACTGCCTCAACATGTATTACAGAACTTCATTTTATGAAGTTCATTTTAATACCAAATGAAGGAAAAATACTGAGACAAATTACTTTCATTGATTGTATGAATAGATATATGCAATCTTTACATTGTTCTGTAGGATTTGTTTAGCAAGAGGAGATTGAACTTGCTCATTGCCAAACAGATCTGATATTTAAAAAGAAACAAACTGCAAACCAAACAAAGACCACAGGGATCTGTTTTGTAAAACTGAATGTCAAAAATATTATGATTTATTTGTGAGTGTATTTCATTTGGTAGGAATGTGGATTTTCTGGGAGGTCCAAGGCAGGAGAGCTGATGTACCTGGAACAAAGCAAACACTAGGTAGCGGTGAACATTAGCAAACTTTGTCAGTTTAGATTTGTTTGAAAAACGTCAGCTGTCCTGGCTGCCATATGTTTGCAGCATTAACAATGTGATATCTTCAGTTAATCTTCATTTTGAATTTGAATTCAAGGCCGCACTTTCCTCACAGAACTGATCTCAGAAAAGCGCCAAAGAGCAGGAGCAGAAGAGGCCCAGGCTTCGAGTTTGGGCCTAAACTGCGTGTTTCCCTGGGCAGCTCTCAGCTTAGGACCCAGAAACACAAGAAGCACTGAAATTAGGAATCTGTCGTTTTCGTTATACAAGCTGCCAAACCAAAATAATGCTTGAAGTATTTTTAAAAAAATCTTATTAAATGAAGATTTATGACAATGATCATGTGAGTTATAACTCCCCAATCCCTTTTCCACTATATACTGTGTCCAATAAATGTCAACGTTGTTCTGTCTTTATTTTTCCTGTTTGTTCTCATTCTTACCTTTCTACGTTGCACCTGACTTTTTTGCCATCATCACTGTGACGATCGGCATGACTATGGCAAGTGGGACGCAGTAGCAGCCCAGAGAGGTGGCCGCCAGTAGTCCAGGAAGATGGCACCTCTGCTCCTGCTTCTGCTGAGGAGGGGAGAACCTGAGAACCACCTCAAAGCGTCATGTATCACTGGGGTTGTGGGGTGGTCGTGTAACCAGAAAAAATAAGAATCTTTGCACAGTGGCTTGCACGCAAAGTTATCAAGAAGGGGAAACTTTTTTTAACAAAAATTTTTTAAATGAGCTTTAAATTTATTTTTCATTTGTATTATTTCATTCATGACATTTACCTTATTTTTCATCAATTTTAAATGGGTTCCCTGAAGTTTTCAAAGGCTTCAATTAGGGTTAAGGGCTCAAATTAGGGTTAGGGTTAGGAAAACAGTAAGTCTGAGGGTTAAGGCGAATACACGGCTGTGTTCAGTAGCTTGAAGAATGGTTAATACATGGGTTTGTTAATGATTTTGATTGAGCCAAATATTTTCTATGTGTACCTATGGCCATTGAAAAATGGGCAGTGTGTCTGCAATCAGGGTTAAGTGCTCAAACAAGGGTTAGGGTTAGAAAAACGGCAAGTCTGAAGGTTAAGGTGAGTTTGCGGCTGTGTTCAGCAGTTTGAAGAACAGTACATAGTACATGGGTTTAACCCTAACCCTAAGAAACCCTAAAGTACCCTAACCCTATGTAACCCTAACCCTAACCCTAACCAAACTTTATTCCCTAACTCTACCCTAAACTGTATCTAACGTAAATCCTTTAATCCGAAAGTATACCTCATTATTTAGTAACTAATCTTGAATCTGCCAAAAAAAAATGTTTAAAGAAATTTTTGATGAAATGTGTGTTTTGGTGGAAATACTGCCAGATACATAAGTCTTTTAACCAAACAAATGTAATAATGCAAAAATTATCAATGCTGTGCTTTATTTTAACAATAGTTTGAATACCCCTTTCTCTGCCAAGAAGCATGGAATTTGAATGTTTGAAAGTTTCTTTTCAAATCAGCAGTGGTGGGAGGGTAAAAAAATCCTTTCAGAGGTGTAGAATAGTCTGTGGAAGGGAGCACTTGTATGCAGTTAATATATTTGAATATTAGTGAAACTATAACAGAATTTAAAGAATACTCAGCACCAATGGTTTTCACATTTTTGAGTTTTTGTTTTTCAGGTGAACTATAGGTAACATCTCCCAAGTTATGATAAATACAGCACATTTTTACATTTATAAAAAACAATCAACTTAGACAATAACAATAAAAACCTTATTTACCACACAAAACAGAAATACAGGTGAAAATACAGTAGATATCCCACACAGTTATGTACACGTCCAGTGCTGTTCTACTTTTCAACCCTAAAGTGAAGAGAGTGACACTGACTTCTTTAAACACACACACACACACACAGCTCTTGGATTCCTTCTGGCTATGCTTCTTAATTACAGGAGGTTCCTGTTGGTCACATGCGTTTCCAATGCCGTGTCACAGTAGAGAACCTCCATTGTCACATCATTGTCCTTAGTCAGGTCCCTTAATGAAATTTCAGAGGGAGTGCATCATCAAGTGCGTGGACTGTTTGGGTTTCAACAGTAGGGAGACAGACATTTCAGTGTTGAGACAGAACTGAGTATCTGGTGGGCCTAGCATATCTGTGATGTCAGTTTCCATTAAGCACAGAAACGGGGGCAACAGAAGCAGGCGCTGAATGAGACTGGACTGGTAGCCTAGGGCTAACTTCCGTATGAACATGCGGGGGAAACACAAAACATTTAGATTTAAAAAAAATTTTTTGAGATCTTATAATCAGCCACAGTTTACATTTGTGTTCTCCTGTCCTCGTACTTTCACGTTTAAGGTTCTTGTGTTCACCCCCTCGCTGTGACCTATCACACGCCATCACGTTTAAGGGTCTTGTGTTCACTCCCTCACTGTGACCTATCGCACGCCCCTGTGCAGGACTGCCAGCCGCAGTCGCTGGTTTCCATCATCTAAGCCCTACTCACACAGACCTGCGTTCAGCCTCGTTTCCCTCACAGATCAACTAGAAGGAAGCTGCAGCGACATCTTGTGTTACATGGAAGACCACCAGAATAGGGAAGCGACTACAAATGGAGATGGGTTATCGAAGCCCATTTAAAGATGGATCCTTTTAGTTCTGTTTTACCGTAAGGAAAATATAAATATGTATTTACAGCAGCACCCACTAGGAGAGGGAGACAGAGGCCAGGGTGGACCACTCCCTTTATACAGCTCTAATGTCACATTTTAACTTCTTTCTGTTTTAACTAAACACACAATAGCTTGTACAAATATTACACACACACCCACACAACTCAAAATATACATATACTGTGCATTATCGCATATCAAAGTCATATTAAGTGGCAAAAAAGTAAACAAGAAGGAATGACAGAGGAAAGGAAGTTTCACAGGTGCGTCAGGCAGCCCGTGTGCGAGGCCACTAACTGGCAAAGTCTGGGCACTGGAAACCCCAGGTGTGGGGAAGAGCACGGTTCCATGCCAGCGTCCGTGCCCGCTCCGCCCCACACCCCCCTGCCCACTGCCAGGGAGGTGCCAAGGTAGGTGCCCTGTTGAGTATTCTCACTGCCCCTAAGGGTGGGCCTGGTCACAGCAGGCATGCCCACTCCCCTCCATGCGTCACAGGAGTCTGCAGCAGGTCTCCAAGGCAACAAGGCCGGCCCCTGTCCCGACCCCAGGTTCTCCTTCCACGTTGGGCTGTGGCCCCGCCCCTGGAGGTCCCATGACTTATCCTTAAACCGTGGGTAGATTTACGGTGTGATGTCATTGCATTACTTGACCTCATTGGTCAGAACAGCTTTCACTCTTGTAGCCACACCTGCAGTAAAGAGTGGAGAGGGCTGGTGTGTCCTGTTTAACTAGCTGGAGTGGGGTCAAAACACAGACGCCATTTTATAGCCCGAGTCTCTAAAATCTTACCTTGAAAAGTGTCACAGTCGCACATAGTTGCTTTGAGAGAGAGGTGATTCGGTAAATTGGCAGGGGTGTGCCAGGGTGCAGAATGGGGGGGTCATGGGGGAGGGGGGGGTCCTGGGCTCAGATGAGTCGCTCCTCGGGAGGCACCTTCAGCATGCTGTCCATCTCCAGCCGGGCCCCCGCCACCTCCTGCTGGCTGGGGCTGTACGTGCCCTCCGACTGGCGCTTCTTCCTCGCCGTCATCACCATGACGATCAGCCCGATGACGGCCAGCAGCACACAGCAGCAGCCCAGCGGGATGGCCACCACCAGCCAGGGCACGCGGTCCCTCCTCTCCTGCTTCTGCAGGGGAGAACCGGAGAACACACAAGAATCACATGACCCTGTTGATTTCAGGCTATCACACTACCAGAGCTACATGCCACATCACTTAGACACTGTGCAAAGCTGGCATCGCCAGGACAGGAAGGAAATCCAGAGCACAACCAAAAAAATGCTCAACACAGAGAGAGGGAAAGAGAGGACAAAAAAGAAAAGATGAGAAGAGGAGAGGGAGAAGAAAGCTAAGAATGGCACCAAAAAAGGAGAGGAAAGAAGAGAGGGAAGATAAGAGGGAATGGAGGAAGAGAATGGTAAAAGGGAAGACAAAGAAGAGAATAGTGATAAAGGAGTGAAAGGAAGAGAGGGAAGGGGAGAGCAGTGAGGGGAGGAGTGTTTTTTTCTTACGCTGTTCTCGCAGTGCCTGCCAATGAAGCCAGGAACGCAGACACACTGGAACCTGTTGAATTGGTCCAAGCAGGTTCCCCCGTTCAGACACGGGTTCGACTCACACTCGTCTGCTTCCAGCTCACACCTGGGACAGACAGGCACACACATACACACCATTAAAATACCGAGATGTCTGCAAGATGTCTGTGATTTATATAGCCACTGTTTTAGCGATTAGCTCTTATCATGTGTGATTCAATGTTTTAAAATGTTGGGTTGTGTTGTAGCCCTGTGGTATTCTGGTTTAATTCATTTGTAAAAGTTCTTGCAAATTTATTAAAAAATAATTACATTTACATAAGGAAAGAGCAGCAATGTTTAGGTTCAATGTGAGAAGAATTCCTAAACTGGAAATATAGTTTGGTTTGAGTGTATAGAGAACCCCTCCAATAAAGCTAATCACTGATATTGGTGGAGTGAGGTAATGCGCATAAACATTCTTCCTGGATAGGTCTAGGGTTGCACAGACAGAGGCATAGCATATGGTAAACCATAGAGCCCGCTACTCCATTTCATTTCAATTTGACACCAATAGGTGGTGTGTCACTGTCTGGCTTTCAGCTATTTTAAGAACATTTTCTGGGGCTCTTAAAGTTAAACCCCATAATGAACCTCTTCTCATCGGTCAGTGTGTGTATGACTCCGGTTCTGACCTGTCCCCTGCGTATCCTGGACTGCAGGTGCAGTCTGCTCCCCAGGGCCTGTCCATGCAGGTCCCGCCATTGGCGCACTGCACATCCTCCTCACACAGCAGGGGTGGGTACTGCCACCTGGTGGAGAGACAAGGAATGACACTCTTCACTGAACAAACAGCATGTGCCAAATTCAACTTAAAACAGTACAATCTGCAGGTGAATATATAATATATAAACATATATTATATATTATATAATATATCATTAATAATTTCTAATATATAATATCATTTAATTGTTAACAAAATATTATGACACTTGCAATAGTAATTGTACTTTTTTAAATATTACAAACTCTTAGTAATATATTATAATACACAGGACTTTTATTCTGAAGCCCCCCAGCTGCTGGGTGGTGCTGTTACCATGGATACTCACTGGCAGAGGGGTCCTGTGAAGTCGGGGGGGCACACGCAGGTGTAGAGGTCCACCCCGTCCACGCAGGTGCCCCCGTTCTGGCAGCCGTGCCCCGGGCAGTCGTCCACGTCCTCCTGGCACAGGTCGCCCTCGTACCCTGGCTCGCAGTCGCAGCGGAAGCCCCCCAGGAGGTCTGCGCAGACGCCGTGCGCGCAGGGCTCGGCTGCGCAGTCGTCCGTGTCGCGCTCGCAGAGAGGCCCCTCCCACCCGGGCGCGCACGAGCACGCCAGGAGGTCGAAGAGGTCCAGGCAGGCGCCGTCGTTCTGGCACGGCTGAGAGAGGCAAACGGGGCGTCCCGCGCACCCCAGACGCACGTCCCCTCCCCCGTCCCGGACGAAGCGGGCGGGCTGCGGCGGTCGGCCGTCGTCCACGAAAGGCAGGTAAACCCCGCCCACCCTCACGTCGCCGAGGCAACCGGCGAACTCCTCCCCGACCCACACGGGGGCCTCGCCCAGGAAGTCGAGGCTCCCCGCCGAGCCGGGGCTGCCCCCCTCGCTCCAGCCGTCCACGGCGATCAGCCAGCGCGACGCCCCCTGCTGGGGCTCGGCCATGGACACGCGCACGCGGTGCCAGTCGCCGTCGGCGACGGGGCGGCGGCTGGAGAAGGCCAGGGCCTCCAGGCCGTTGGCGTGGCGGATCCTCACCAGGAGGGAGGAGTTCCGGAGCCCCACGCTGAAGAGCTCCTCCCCCAGCGAGGCGCGCAGCAGCACGCCGTCCGACGTCCGCGTGCGCACCTCCATGGAGACGCCGGTCACCGGGGCGACCAGGGAGCCGCCGGCGCTGAACCGCAGGGCGCTGCTTTCAAACGTGGCGTTGCTGAGGCCTGGGGGGGGGGTGGGGGGCAGGGGGAGTGGCAGGGGGGAGGGGACAGAAGTGTTACTGTGTGGCCAAAATGCTTTCAGACTCCTGTCTGAATCTCAAACATTAAAATGTTAAAATGTTTTAACATTCCAATGGCTCAGAGGCTAAGTGCAGTACAAAGTGAGTTGTGGCATCGTGTGGACGGTGATCAAGGTCAGAGGCTATCAGTGTTTATAAGGGGTCAGCATGCAGAAAGTTATGGGTTCAGTGTGTAGAACAGCCCGGGTCGGTGTACAGAAGAGAATGGGGGTCAGTGTTAAAGGTTATGGGGTCCAGGTGCTGTGAGTGTGCAGAATGGGAACGGGGTGGAGTCCGGGCCCTGGAGCTCACACTCGTATCCATCGGGCAGGTCCACGCAGCGGCCGCCCATCACGCAGGGGTCGCTGACACACCACACGCGCGTCTCGCACGTCTTCCCCGTGAAGAACACGGGACACGCGCACGCAAAGTCGTTCCAGGTGACCCTGCACTCGCCCCCGCTCTGACACGGCTCCACCTGCGGGCATCAGGTCAAATGAGCTAAGCTCACATTCCATACTGCACCATCACTACGACAACCGGCCAGGTGAGAGTGAGTGAACCAGCAATCACTCTCACCTGGTCAGTTTTTTTCCCCGTACAGTTCATCACTTTTGAGAGCTTTTCTCACTGCAATGACAAAGCGAAATTACTATTACTACAGAGCTCCTTACCAGACAGGTGTCATCGCTGATGCATCCAGGCTCCAAGTCCTTGGCATCGCTAGGGAAGTAGCGCTCCTCAGCATCACCGTCAGCGTCACCGTCAGTGTCACCACCAGCGTCACCGTCAGCGTCACCGCCAGCGTCCGCGCGAGCGTCCAGGTCCAGCCGCACTCGGCCCAGACGCACGTCTTGAAGGCAGCCCTTGAAGTGCCCCCCCCAGGCCTCCAGGTCGCCCCCGCCCTCCGGGAGGCCGCCCACGAAGGCCGAATCCCCCGCCTCCACGCCCACCGCGGGCAGCGCGCCCAGCGGGTACAGCGCGGCCCCCTGCCGGAGGGACACCAGGCCCTGCCGGAGCTCCAGCTCCACCAGCCTCCTCTCGCCGTCGGCCACGTAGACGGGGGCGGCGGCCGGGGGCGCGTCCGGGGCGGCGGCCCACAGCCGGCCCATCCGCAGAAACACGCTGAGGTACGGCGCCCCCTCCCGCTGGAGCTGCAGCAGCAGGCCGTCCCGTTTCAGGGAACGCAGGAAGAAGGACGCGCTGAAGTCGGAGCCGAGCGCGGCGGGGATGTCGAATGCGGCGTAGCTCGACGAGTTCTCGTGGCTGAACGTCCAGGAGGGGTACTCTGCGGAGGACAAAGAGAGAGAGGGGGATCAGACAAACGAAAACAAAAGAAGCAAAACCAACCCAGGACGGGAGGACAACTGCTCCATCACTTCTTCCAAAATAACTTTTCTTACTGCCAGAGCACAATGGTACAGCAGGGCCCTGCTGCCACAGAGAAAACACAGAGAAAGCTCAGTATCTTGTTACAAGACATGTTTCTTGTTATAATTAGAAACTTTTACATATGAATGTATCTTGTTATAAAGAAACATTAATTAATTACTTTTGATATAACTAGAAAAGTTTATATGTCATTAGAATGAGATATTGAAAGATATTGTTATAATAATAAAAGCATACTTCCATATTTCATTATAACAAGATACTGTCTTATTATAGATATTAATCTTATTATATCAAGAAAACAGCCTGTTGAAAATGACACAGAATTCATTCAGTGGTTCACACTACTGCCAGATTCGAGTCACGGCCTGCCCTGATCCTCTCTGCGTGGGGTTTGCATGTTCTCCCCACGTTTGCATGGCTTTCCTCCAGGTACTCCTGGTTCCCCCCACAATCCAAAAACTTGGATTCGTAGCCCAAGGCCTACAGATAGTTAGCCTCCCTGGCTAACTCTGCTAAATTTCTATAAATGCTTTTCATGTGCTTTGACCTTGTCAAATAAATTAAAATAATTCTGCTATCTTTGAGCGCTTCAGATGAAATAGTGATAAGTCTGCATACATTAAGAGGAATACTGAAATACATGGGGCTCTACAAAGCAACCAATCAGTCACTGCATTATTTCTCATTGGTCAGCTCAAGAGGCACAGAAGGCTGCAGGGATGTTTGTCATTATAACAAGAAACACTTGTTTTCTCTATAACGAGATATTCAAGTTTCTTGTAATAACAAGATATGTTAGAGTGTCTTAACAAAAAAAGGCTCCCATTATAACCAGAAACGTTTCCCTCTTGCAGCTACTACGGCATTTAACGTCATGTACGGACTACTGCTGTCAGTTGTGACACCAATGACTTGGCATTGTCTCTGTAAAATGTAAATGTAGCAGGCGAGTCTGTCTACCCTCTTCACAGCTATCCCCATGGAACGGCCGGTGACAGTCGCATCGGAAGTGGGTCCAGAGGTCGATGCACTGGCCGTGGTCGGAGCAGGGGTCCGGCTGGCACCACTCGGTCTTGAGGCAGCCCGGCTGCAGGTCCTCATCCTGGCCAGGGGACAGGTTTTGGGGCAGGATGGGTCGGCCGTCCACCAGCAGGTCCTCCATGCATCCCACAAACCCTGTCCTGGTCTTTGTGGTGTCCAGGTAGTCATCAGGGACCCCGCCCACGTACACCTGATTCATGGACTCTGCCATGGGGTCAAAGGTCATGGCGGGGTCCATGTTTTCAGCTCGGCAGCCCTCCTCACCCTCGCACCCGGCCCCCTTCAGGACCAGCATCAGCCCGGCCCCGACGACCACGCCCACCTCCTGCCAGTCACCGTCGCTGACCACGCCCTCCAGCCACGCCTCCTGAGCCCCGCCCTCTGACTCCGCCCTGGCCCGCAGGCTGCCGCCAACGATCTCCAGGGACAGGAAGTTGTGGGCGTCGCCCCGGTGGAACACCACCATGTCCGGCAGGGTGGTGCGGAGACGCAGGCTCACGCTCGCCTGCCCGGGCCCTGGCTCCGCCCACCGGCGGCTGCGATTGGCCGGCGGCACCTCCACCAGGACAAATCCGGGCGTAGAGAAGGAGAAGGTGGTTGGCGTGGCACAGAGCTCCCCGTAGAACCCTGGCGGGCAGACGCAGGTGCTGCCGTGGAGACCGTCCGAGGCCACCCAGGGCCGGCAGGTGGCGCCGTTTTCGCAGGCGTGTGCCACGCAGCCCAGCAGGAGCACGTCGCAGTGCCGGCCCCCCCACGGCAGGGCGTCGGGTTCCAGCTCAGGGCAGACGCAGGTGTAGTCGGCCACACCGTCCTGACATAGCGCCCCGTTCTGGCAGGGGGCGCTCTCGCACTCATCAATGTTCACCTCACAGTCCAAACCTGGGGAAGACGGCACCCACATTACTAAACCTGTACAACTCCCATATTTAAAATACTACCCCACTCCCATACTCTACTACCCCGCTCTCAAACTCTACTACCCCACTCTCAAACTCTATTACACAACTCCCATACTCTACTACCCCGCTCTCAAACTCTACTACCCCACTCTCAAACTCTATTACACAACTCCCATACTCTACTACCCCACTCCCATACCCTACTACCCCACTCTCAGAATCTACTACCTCACTCTCAAACTCTATTACACAACTCCCATACTCTACTACCCCACTCCCATACCCTACTACCCCACTCTCAGACTCTACTACCCCTCTCTCAAACTCTACTACCACATTCTCAGACTCTACTACCCCACTCTCAGACTCTACCACCCCACTCTCAGACTCTACTACCCCACCCTCAGACTCTACTACCCCACACTTAAACTCAACTACCCCACTCTCAGTCTGCACTACCCCCATGCAAAGACTCTACCACTCCCTCTCAGAGACGACTACTCCCACACTCGGACTACACGGCACACTTGCCCTCAGAGTCACCGCTGTTAGGGAGGACAGGTGGGTTTTTCTTTAAAGCTCTAATTAATCTGTTGACACTGAGATTCCAGTGCAGTCAGTGAAGCTCTCTCACCTGTGAACCCAGGAGGGCAGGTGCAGGTGTACCCATTGATGTGATCCTCACAGCTCCCACCGTTTAGGCAGGGTGAGGACTGGCACTCGTCTATATCCAGCGAACAGTTCTCTCCTGTCAGGGTGGCAGGGGGAGGAGTCAGTAAAGGGAGAGGGCCAATGGAACACAAGTAAATGATCATCTTAAAATGATAATTCAATAGGATTGCTATGCTAATAGAAATGTGCAAACAGAAGCATGCTTTGGCAACAGATTATATTAGGATAATAACATGAAGTATAAGCATAAAGGCATGAACCCGTTGAAAAATGACACAGAGACAAACCTGTGTATCTAGACACCAACACAGGTAAATGCATACTCACCTGTGCATCCAGGCATTGACAGTTAAATCCACATACCCCTGTGCCCACATTGGCATTGGTAAAGGTACGCAGACATACCTGCGTATCCAGGTTGGCACTGGCACAGGTATCCGGCAGCGTAGGCGTAGAACTCCCACTCTCTCTCAGGCAGCTCTCCGTAATGCGCCCTGTCTGAGCGCTGGATGCACTCTCCACCGTTCTCACACGGCTGCGCCTCACACTCATCTATATCCACCTCACAGCGCTCCCCTTCATAGCCTGCAGAGGGCGCACACACAAACATGTGCACACTCATCTACATCCACCTCACAGCGCTCCCCTTCATAGCCTGCAGAGGGCGCACACACAAACATGTGCACACTCATCTACATCCACCTCACAGCGCTCCCCTTCATAGCCTGCAGAGGGCGCACACACAAACATGTGCACACTCATCTATATCCACCTCACAGCGCTCCCCTTCATAGCCTGCAGAGGGCGCACACACAAACATGTGCACACTCATCTATATCCACCTCACAGCGCTCCCCTTCATAGCCTGCAGAGGGCGCACACACAAACATGTGCACACTCATCTATATCCACCTCACAGCGCTCCCCTTCATAGCCTGCAGAGGGCACACACACACACACACACAAACATGTGCACACACACACACACACACAAGCACACACACACACACACGCACACACACGTGCACACACAGAAACACGTATGCACGTGCACACACACACGCACACACAGAAACACGTATGCACGCGCACACACACACACACACACACAGAAACACGTATGCACGCGCACACACACACACACACACACACACAGAAACACGTATGCACGCGCACACACACATGCACACTCAATCAATATCCAAAGCACAGAGACAGAGGCCAGGGACAGAGACTATTCGGAGACAGAGGCCAGCGAACAATATAGAGACCAGCAGGAGGCTGCTGCGTTTACCTGGCCAGCAGAGGCAGCTGTACAGTTTCACCCCCTCCCAGCAGGTGGCGCCATTCTGGCAGGGGTCAGACGCACACTCAGGGATGTCCTCTTCACAGTGCTCCCCTGTGAACCCTGTGTCACTGCAGTCACATGAGTATCTACAGGATGACACACACAGCAGTGACTTTACCACACGAGCAGGGCTCTGAATTAAATCCCTCAAACATTCGCCTTTCAAAGTCCATTTCTGTTTTGTACAATACATTACTACTTTTATACCATTTAAGGTACTTTATTTTTATTAAATAGTATATATTATTAGAAATATAAATTAGAGTCTAATATAAATTGGTTTTCTAACGTATGATGCAATACACAGGCAATCAAATATGATTTTCACACTCCGTTTCTCTTCATTTGTCAGAAACTAGTTTCACACTTTGAACAGCTTTGGGTTTATTAGCTAAGAATGCCCTCTACTGGTTTTTTGAGGTAGGTACAATACCAAAAGGACAACAAACAGGAGAGAACCATGGTGAGGATGGTCTTAATTTTCTACAGTAATTGTAATGCAGTGTACTGTTTGGTCAAATTTAAATGAGAAGAAAAATATTGCAGATTTTAATTAGTTGGCTATTTATTCTTCCTAGAGTAATTCAACAGTTTACTATAATATTAGTAGACATTATGAGGACCTTGACTTTTACAATGACATTTCATTAGCAGATGCTCTTGTCCAGAGGAACTTGCAAATCTATATTTAACAAAATCAATTCAGGTCACATATCCTGTGCCTCACCTGGGAATCAAAACTGACCTCTTTTGAGTAATAAGCTCAATTCTCTAGCTGCAACACTATTATTTAGAAAGATATTTCAGCTTGCACACAGTAAATAAATGGCCTGTTTTCCAGTATTGAAAATGAGTGCCCATAGCTGTCTCTGAAAAGGCTTTAAACTTCATTCACATAAGCAAAGTTAATACACAAACCTAGTTAATACACCTGTATGGAAACAAGAGTACATCTGTGGTTCCATACCTGTTCACAAGGTCATTGCAGGTGCCGTTGTTGAGGCAGGGCGCGCTCACGCACTCATCGATGTTGACCTCGCAGTTGGGGCCCTGGAACCCGGGGACGCACTCGCAGGTGTACAGCCCCACCCGGTCCTGACAGGTAGCCCCGTTCTGACAGGGATCCGACCCACACTCATCGATCTCCATCTCACAGTTCACCCCTTCACACAGGAAAGAGAGGGGAAAATGCAGTGGTGAATCATTACATTACATTACATTACAGGCATTTAGCAGACGCTCTTATCCAGAGCGACTTACACAACTTTTTTTACATAGCATTTTACATTGTATCCATTTATACAGCTGGATATATACTGAAGCAATTTAGGGTAAGTACCTTGCTCAAGGGCACAACGGCAGTGTCCTACCCGGGAATCGAACCTGCGACCTTTCGGTTACAAGTCTAGTTCCTTACCCACTGTGCTACACTCCGTCCTCAACGAAATCAACGAAAGGCACATTGTTCACCCCTTCACACATAAAAAAGTGGGGGAAAAAAACATGATAGGATGCACCTGTCACCCATTCACAGAGAAATCAGAGATGAAAGTGATGGAGTGATAAAGCGATGAAGTTTCGTCCCTCACAGAGAAAAGGACAGAGCGCAGCAGCTCTGAACACGGCGATGACTGGGCAGATCACCACACCCTGGCTGTGGCTGGGAGCTGCACAGAGGAGTACATCACATTTTTTACACATTTATGTTATATGTGTTACCATTTTACAGAAACAGCTCTTTTTGTTCCGAGTCACCCAATTTCCGCACTTTTGGAGCGCACTGTGGCTCCGTTCCTCACGTACGAGAACACTGGCAGGGTTCAGAGAGCTCGAAACCCCGCCGGACCAGGGGCCAGGTGGGGACGGCATAACTACCACATTCCTGAAATACCACAGCTATTAAACGTTTACATTTGGGCATTTAGCAGATGCCCTTATACACAGCAACCTAGAAAAGAGTAACACCGATGCCAGTTCATCAGCGTTACAACCAGCTGTAATAAACCTACAACATGCAGTGCCATAGTAAGGGCAGGAGGGAGATTGATAATTACAGCTTTAAGCAGCAGGAGGGTTTGAGGACACAGTGTTTGATGGAGGCAGGTAGGGCTAGCAAACCTGTACAAACGTCTAACAAATCAGTTAGTGGAGTCACAATGTAGTGCATGCGTGTGTTTTCAGGTGCGCGTGCAGATGACAAGCAGCGACGCAGCTGTCCAGGCTGTAGTGGGAGCTCATTCCACCACTGGCTGGCCAGAGCAGAGGCCAGACTAAACCGAGGGGGGGGGGGGGGGGGGGGCAGATTCAACTGACCCTAAAATCTCAGGGTTTGGCCCTCAGTGACCTTATAAGGACGAACCGGCGAGGGAATCGCGTCGGCCCAACGGCGCTGACTGCACACAGTAACCCGCCTTATCTCTGCGGCTGTCGGGGGGAGGGACGCGGGCCTTCTGGACACTGTTACCTGTTTGGGTTATCAGCCTGCACCGACTGCGCCAGGCTTAACCCGCCTGCGCGTTTCCACAGCGACGGGCCCGGAGAGATTAGCAGCCCTCTCCCCTCAGCCCACATTCCTGGAGGCCCGACGCTCCGGCCCCCAATATCCCCCCCCCCACCCCCCCACCCCTGGCTGCCGTCTCAATCAGAGCCACTAAATCACAGCCCTTCTCTCTTTCAAACCTCAGGTGTGAGCGAAGCCTTCAGGAAGAGAGGTCAGGCCAGCCTCAGGGTTAATTAGAACTAAAACCCTATGAGTCTAACAGCCAATCATGTGACAAGTACTCCAAAAAGTAACGTTGTGATCTGATCAGGCTAGCCACGAGCATCTCTGTGTAATCTGTGGCTTAACAACATATTTGAACCTTAAACCAGTAAATATTCATAATATGTTCACCTTTCCTTTTAGAACCGGGTCACTCTCAAAGGGTCTGCTAACCGTTGGCGACCCCAAAAGGGCGAGAATGATAGCAGCCATTTCACAGTTTAGCTGATGCAAATGAAACCTGTTTCCTTCTTTGGATATTAATCCCAAAATAAAACCTTTGGCATTCATCACAGGTGTTAACATGCAGTATAGATTCCACAGGGTGTATTTGTGTGTTTCTGGACGAGTTCCCAAAGGAGAAACAGCCCCATTATCCACCTGCTCTGGGACTGGCAGTGTTGCACTTCAGGTTCATTCTCAGAGAAATGGCAGTTGTCCCTTTCATCGAACAACAAGCCACTCGAAATACCGTGGATGTTTTCCCTCACCCAAACTGGTACCTACTCTGGCCTACACACACACACACACTCACACAAAGATAGGAATTCTGTCCAACATCAAATGTCAACACTCGATCACTCTCAGCGCAATGGTGAATGTGCTGTCTGCGAAAAACGACTGGCTAAGTGGGTATGAACTTTTAAAGGAAAGGAAGAGATCCATTACATTCCCCCAAGTAATAGATGTCAGGCTCTTTTGATCTTGTTATACTGCAGTCTACGTGTATATAAACAACAACCCAATACATAAGGTGGGAGGCCCATACTATATACAGACATAGCAATACTATCTGTGTGGAAATTAGATGTGTAAGATGAGTTATTTGCTTGCAATGAAGTAGCGATATTGGCTGAATGAGCCAGTAGGATTTTCAATGAATTCCTAACTATTTATCTGCTGGTGGATTGCTCTGATTGGAACAGTTAGCTTAAAAATGAAAAAAGCTCATTTGAAGAGGAAATAAATCGATTTATTTTCATGTGATATTAGCTTAATTGATGCAATGGCAAACGTATTCATTTAATAACGTAATGCACGTCTAAGTCAGCATCTTAAGCCAGACTTGATATGAAGCCTTAATTTTTGCATATTATGAATAAATATAGTTCAGGTTAAATACTTTGCTCAAAGGCACCATGGCTGCACCATACTAGGAATCAAACCTGCAACCTCCGGTTCATAACATTACACTGGCCCCTGTCAATACTAAACAAAGTACTAAACAATATGGATGCATATAACAATATATTTTGGTACTAAACAAAGGGCTAAGATCAAGAGAAGTGCTGAAAAGGGGGACTGGACGTGTGGAAGAGACAGTTCTTCAGCCCAAATCAGAATATGGTTTTTAGCTCTGCAGTCCTGACTGCAATGGGATGCTCTTTACACCACCAGGGAGCCAGGACAAACACAGGCACAGCTCGGACTTTACAGGTCCTTCTAACACTCCACTCCTACGATCCTTCTGTCATCTCTACTTCTTAACTACAGGTGGTGCCCAGCAGGGGCACCTCCAGGGATTTTGGGCCCCATGAAAAGATCTCACACTGGGCCTCACTACCCCAGGGCACCCCAAAAAATCTTATGCTCAAATATTTTTTGAGTGCCAGTCAGTCAGGGCCCTTGGGCCCTTGGAATTGTCCCAACTCCCCACTCACCCAATACGGTGCCACTCGTTTCCAATGGCAACAGGAGTTTCCAGTGCAGCATTACAGCACAGACATCCTTTGCCACAGTACCACCCTAGGTCACACCCGTCCCATGAATAAATATGAATGTGCCCCTGTCACACCCGTCCCATGCCCAGTCACATCCCCCCACCGCACCTCAGACACACTGCTACCCATAACCCCCGGCGCTCACCGGTGAAGCCCAGCAGGCAGGCGCAGGCGTAGCGGTCCTTCTCGTTCACGCAGGTGGCGTTGTTCTCGCAGGGCCGCGAGGCGCACTCGTTGATGTCGATCTCGCAGTTGTAGCCCTGGAAACCGGGGACGCAGAAGCAGTGGTACTGGTCGGCGCCGTCCAGGCAGATGGCGCCGTTTCGGCAGGGGTCCGACAGGCACTCGTCCACGTCCTCCTCGCACTGCTCCCCCCGGAACCCCGGCGGGCACTGGCAGCGGTGGCCCAGGGGCGTGGCCCCGCACGTGCCGTTGTTCAGGCAGGGCTCCGCGGAGCAGTCCCGCACCTCCGTCCGGCAGTCGTCCCCTCCGAAGCCCGCGGGACACACGCAGAAGTGGGCGTCCACCCCGTCCACGCACACGTCCCTGGGCGGCCCGCAGGGGGCGCTCTGGCAGTCGTCCACGTCCAGGGTGCAGTTGGGCCCGGCGAAGCCCGGGGGGCAGGGGCAGGTGTGCTGGCGGGTGCCCGGCACGCTGGTGCAGCCGGGGCAGCGGGCGAAGGAGCAGCCGTCGTACAGCAGCTGGCAGTCCTTGCCCATGTAGGCCACGGCCTCGCGCGGGCACAGGCACACGTAGTCGTCCATGGTGTCCACGCACGTGGCCCCGTTCTGACACGGCTCCGACAGACACTTATCCGACGAGCCGGAGCAGAATATCCCTGCGAACGAGGGGGGGGGGAATATAACAGTTTATTTAACTTATTTATAAACCCCTGTGCATCACAATCATCTTACTTTCAGGTAATAGTAATAATAATAATAATAATAGTAATAATAATAACAACAACAACAACAACAACAACAACAACAATAACAACAACAACAACAATAATGTCCAGAAAAGCTAAAATCATCTTATGTAAAATCAACAGAATTTCAGTCATTCATGAAGCATGGGGACAACAACTGCTACAGGGCAGCAATGGACAAGTGCAATAATAACTAAAGATGTTCACAGCAAAACATTCACCTGTTAAAATGACACTGCTAACAAATGTAGCAATAAAACAAAGTAAGGCATACTGTAACTAAAGATCAACACAATAAATACATTTAACTAAAGAATAAAGCAACAAATGAAGTAAAGTTTAGCATGAACAAAAATGCAATGAAAGAAAATAAGAAACGAAAATAACTAAAGACAACAAAAAACATACTGTAACTAATGATAATTACTTAAAAGTTTAACACAACAAAAGTTGTAACTGAAGAACGGCAGGAGAAACAGGAGTACCAGGCCTAACTGTTTATGTTTGTAGAGGAACTGAAAGGAGGTTACAGTGACTGGGTTGAGTCTGACCCCTAATGCCAAGGGCACCATACGCCACCCAGAGAAGTTCTTGGTGGCTGACAGTGCTGAACGATTTAATTTTTAGTTTAGTCTTTTTTTTTTTTTACTTTTGCTTCACTGAATCAACCAATCGTGTGACTTGCTGTAGAATCATTCTACATTCCACAGCTCCCTCTACCCTCCCCCCTCCCCTGCTCTCCCCGTCCACACACACTTTGATCACTGTTCTGCTCTAAATTTCTCAGTCAGGCAGAAGATATTAATGAAGACAAGCAAGAATGCCTGGGGCCATCGGTGCCAAGAGTTGAGAGCTCCGTGCCCAACGGAGAGAGACTAACCAAACCCTACCACAGTTAACACCTCCATCCCTGCTCTCTGACCCTACCACAGTTAACTCCTCCATCCCCGCTCTCTGGAGCTCCAACCAACAGATGGCTTTGGGCTGTAAAGCACTTAACACGTCTGACCCAAGACCACCACCTGAGCACAGGTGGTAAAAGAGTTGGTGACGGCAAAGCCTCCACTGCTCCTCGAAGACTGTGGATCCCAAACTATGTGCAGCCACCTAAACGCACCACACCTCAGACACCGCTAAACCCCCACCGATCGGGCCACCAGCCGGAGGAACAAAATTTCAAGAATACGCACAACTCCCCAGTGAAGACTATCAGTGTGAACCAGTCACATTAAAGCATTTAGCAGAAGCTCTTATCCAGAGCCAATCACAGTGTAAGAGTGCATACATACATTCACCTGAATTCCATGAGCAATAGCTCTAGACCTGGCTGACAACACTCCCAGAGTAGCGAGTGCTTGTGCCACATCGACTGTCATTTAGAAAACTGCTCTTGACAAAGGAATGCCCAAAGAGGGCTTCATAAAGCAGTGAGAACTACACGAAATAATACAGACAGTTTAGTAGCACACAAAAACACACAGTGATATTTAATTATCTAATAATTTAATCTAATAATGAAATGAAACTTATAATAACTTATTTCAAGGCAAGATTCTATTTCAAAAGCTGGCCAAATATTTTCCAAATACCAACTTAGGAAGCAATGTGTGAACAAGATGTACGTGTCAGAAGTGGAATGTATGATGACACTGCGCAGATGCAGACCTGGACAAAGTCACAACTTCCGATGCATCTGAATAATATATTACTTTCCCAGTGATCAAAGGGTCAAGAGGAAGTCTGAGGAGGGCCACATTTGGCCCCCGAGCTGCCAGCTGAAGTGCCCAAGGAAACCATCAAGCCAGAATGAATTTGTTGTGCACCAGTATCATTAAATATTACGCTTTGTTTTTAAAAAATCCTTTGACCAAAAAAAAAAAGAAAAAAAAAAAGCAGGACATTATTGAGAGGCCAGTAGTGGCAGTTGACCACCAACAAAGTGCCACTAAAAGTGAGTGGGGGAGTAAAATTAAACAGCAGTAATGACAGTAATTCATTGACTGAGCAGCATGAGAAGCACATTCCTTTTGTAATTTAGGTGAAAAGGGGGGGGGGGGGGGTGGGGGGGCATAGCAGTGGGGGCCGTGGGCAGGGCTGAAACAGAGAGGTAGTAAAAGTGCATAATTTGGGCTGTACCCGTAACCACAGCTTAACTTCTGCTTTCAGCGTTTTTCCATTTAGCTCATCGCCACGAGGTGGAAATCCCACCGAACGACCCTTCCCGGAACCCAGTTATGTGTGCGATGGTGCACTGTACCTCCCTCTCGACCCTCCCCCCCAGAATGCCCCAAACCCCCACACTCCACTCCCACACACACACACTCACGAGACGACAGGGCCAGTTGAAAACAGACCTGACTGAGAGGGGAGGGGGAGGGGCCTGTCGAAAGAATGATTCGGCCTGACTCCTAATTCCGTAACCATAGCGACCCGAAAAGCAAGCGACTGAGATTAGGGGAGACCTGTAACTTCCCCCATCCTTCCTTTCCGATGCCCGACCTCTGACCTCTCCCTGTCAGGGTTTCTGGGATCTTCTGGGATGAGAAGGGGAGGTGGGGAGCAGGGTTCCTATCAGAGGGGGGAGGTCAAAGCAAGGGTGCTCACGTGAGCCAGCAGCACAGTAGCGGCAGCAGAGCTAGCTGCATTCATCCAGTCACCAGATGGCCGGATAGCTTATCTTACAACTTACAATCGCGCACCTCCCAAAACCCTAATGCGGCTGGACTTTAACAGGAGCGGTCGAGGATAAACACCTCGCTCAAGGGTACAGTGCGACCCCACTAACGGCACCCACCGGCACGAAGGGCCGCAGACGACATTTCGGATTCAGGCCGCATGCGGCGTCCCACCAGCAAACACCTCATTCCATGAGAGTACACGCTAACATACGTCAGAATCACAGGAGAGCTGTCAAAAAGAAACTACCTCATGAAGGACCGAAAACGAGTTTGGCTCTTTTGGAGTTTTTGCACTTCCTTTATTGTAGCACTACATTAGACACTGAAGTAGCAGACTGAAGCTCTGTGCCCGACAAACAATTATGCCCCCACAAGCAAACACCTATCGGACCGCCCTCTGTGTCAGCTGTCTGCACTAAAGAGGTTGGCGAGCGGAAGGTCCATTCCCCAACTACTTCACATTCATATAAAAGCTGATTCTACTCTTGACTGCCTGGACTCAACTGACAGCAAGAAGACTGCTATAGTGCCAATTTGCAAACTCATGATAGACCAACAGCTGTGTCGATGCATGTTTGTTGGATGGGACCAACAGAGATGCACTTAGAGAACTGCCACTGTTACAAACAGCACAGTTTGGTAAGGGGTGACCAGAAATAAACAAAAATACAAGAACAATTTAAAAAATAGCACATAAAAATAGGTAAATTGGTAAATTTGGTAAAATTGATTGTAGGACCTGGAACTTCTGGCACTTTACGTAGCTTAAAGTTCAAAGCCTTTACTCTACGGATGACAAAAAAAATGTAAACAATATGTTTTCCCCTTTCTTTCTTTTTTCTTATGTAAACAGTAGTAATGTTCCAGCCTCTCTTGGATTTTTTGAAAAACTTTTTATTTGGAATGGTCGAGAGTAAACCGTGTGCGACTGTCCTGGGGGCTCCCTTTCTGATTGGCTCATCCAGCCATCCATCACTGTGGGGACAAAGTCACAGCATTGCCTCTGGAATCATTCTGCAACACTGGGAAAGTGACACTGGCTCTCCTGTAGTACTGTGTGGCCTGCAGGGCGTACTTCTAAAATACCCACTGGCTCCTGGGAGAGTGCATTGGAAAAGTGTAAAACAATTTAGCTGCTGAGCTCAATTTTTGGGGTTATGGGAGGCACAGAAGACACCAAAATCAGCCGCAACACAAACAATGACACCACAGCCCCTGCCAACTGCTTTCTGATTTGCCCTCAGCCCCCGCCCCGGTCCCCAATGTGGGTCCGCTCCGCACCACGTCCATATGGCCATGCACCCCCCTGCCCCCACCTTCCCAGCCAAGGTTGCCACGGTGACTCTTCATGGTCACTGTGCGGGACCCCCTTGAGCCGGGACAGCTTTCCCTGCCTTAATCTGCTGGAGGTGCGCGGTTTTGCTGCCCCGCTAAGCTCCTGATACCTGCGGATTACCAGCAGCAGGCCTGCTGCCACTCACACAGTTAAAAGTGCTTTACCTCCCCAGCGCTCCCGCAGACACCAGGGCCCGTCTGCACGCCACTGGGGCCCTGAGCCCCTGCGCCCCCACCCTGTCAGGGCGCCATGTGGCGGGCACTCTGACCACTCACTCTAGAAGGAAAGGGGAGGGGGCAGGGGTGCACCACCAAACACGGGCCTTAACGTTACAAACACCACGCTGGTTAGAGAAAGAGCAAGTGAGAGAGAGAGAGAGAGAGAGAGAAGAGTGAAAGAGAATGAGAGAAAGAAGAAGAGTGAAAGAGAATGAGAGAAAGAGAGAGAGAGAGCAAAAGAAAGGAAGAGAAAGAAAAAATGAGGCTAATTAGCAAGACCAGACCACTGATCCCAGTCAAAGCAGAGCCCGAGGCAGAGACTCACTCTCGGATGAACAGTAATAAATGCTCCCAAACCCGCAGGATAGGGAGACATTTGTTTTTAAAAAGAACCACTGCCCCGCACAATTTCCCCTGGCCAGCACAGGCCGTCCCGAGTGCAGATTTGAGGTTTAAGGTCGGTGCGAAACAGGCATCATTCACACCTGTGCTATCAGCCCTGCAGGTTCTGCCCTCTGTCAGTCTGGACAGGCCAACCCCTGCTGGGATGGAACACAGAACCTCAGGGCGCATTCTTCACTGATGATGCCATCATTCCCTTGTTTTATGGAGCACATAAGTGTCACGTACACATGCAAACACATATGCATGCATGTAGGCACACACAAGACATCTATGCATCATTGTCCAAGTAGTTTGTTGTGAGTTTCACATGGGTGTACAGTGCATAGCAAAGCAATGATTATTCATAATAATAATAATAGTTGTTGTTATTATTATTATAAACTATTTAAGAAAACAAATGTTTCTCCCATAAAAATAGTTATGGATGTTGGACAAACATACATGTTTGAAACTATGGTCGTCAAACTTAAATCTTCATTACAAATACAACTGGTGTTCACTATATTGTCAGCTTTGCAAACGGAATTTGATTGAATGGCGATTCGCTGTAGCATCTGTCGCTATGTGTTAAAATTTCACGTTTTGCCGTGTGTCCTACCACCTTTTCTGATCCACTGATAACACCGTGCGTGTGTGCGAAGACAAACAAGATTTCGAGGTGCGCACATTGCTATCTGTAGAACTCAAGATAGTTAAAACATTCGGCCCGCACGCAGCTGTCCGGCAAAATAACCGTTCTGGCGCTTGAAGAATGTGTTTTTCCTGCACTGAAGGCTTGGCTTCGGTCAGATGCCAAGTCCATCCTTAAATCCCGCCGCCTCAACCGTCAGCTCTGGGCACCATCTGACGAGCCAATCGGCTTTCATTAATAGACAGCCGAGTTTATTTGATGAAACCTATTAAAATTACGATATTAAGCAACATCATCAATCCCCGTCGTATCCCCTATCCTCATACGTGAAAAACTCAAGGTTTTGTAGGGACTGTGAAAAGTATTACTTTCCGCATCAGTTTGAGACGTCTTATTTGTCTCATGGATGTAGGACAGATATATGTACTCGTCTTCAATAGTGACGCCACTGGATAGTGTACCTAGATGCTGGTCTAGCCCAGAGGTCTAGCCATAAACTAATCTGGCGAGCAATCGGTGCAACACAACGGACTAATCGCGGATAACTAACAACATCCTAAGATACGAAGAGGATACTAAAGATAACAAAAATACTTGGAAACAGACCGCACGTACGTTCGCAGGAAACGCATGTAGCAAGTCGACATCAGTAGCTACTTGTGAGTTCTTTCTCTTATCACGCTTGTGCATAAGCCACAACTTCACTATCACTTGCTGCGAATGTTTCCTCTCTACAACGGCAAAATAGATGTATTTCGGTCAATTGACCTTTCACTTTTCTCATTTAAAAAAAAAAAAAGTTTGCCTCAAAAATATGAATGACACTATTACATCTTGCGACTCACCTCCCTAAAAGGCACCTGACTCTAGAGGGAATTGAACCCAGAGGAAGAGTCTATATTTATATCCCCAAATGTTAATAATGGCTTATCTCAGAAAATAGTTTTAGTGTTAATCAAATGTAATTAGATTCACATGGTATTAGAATTTGATCTCTTTTTTCTTCTTCTTCAAAAACAGCCAAGAGGGATCCCTATAATCTATTTTGTTTTCTTCCTCTTGAGCTAAATAACATGAAGCCTGTCCCTGGATCAGAAGTCCATATCTTTATCCTATCTTCATGGTAATGAAAAACAATGCAACTCGCCCCACCCCCCACCCAGCCTGTGTGAGACACCCCACATGGGGGGGCTGAGGGAAAATTAGGTCAGAGCCGAAAATCCCCCCTCCACCCAAAAGAAATAAAGTACCAGTCACCCCGGGCAGAAGGATCCCTCTCCAGCCATGGGAGGAGAGAGGAGGTGATTGGAGGAGGAAGAGGCTCAGCCAGGGCGCAGCAACCCACATTCAAAGCATGACTGTGCTGGCCGTTCGCATAAAACAATCAGTAAACAACTGCTTAACCCAGCCAACCAGGACAATGCAGCTGGGCATGCTGAATAGAGCAGGGAAATTAACTGTGGAGGGCTGGAATTAGAAATATTTTGACTGTGTCTGTGAAAATAGCTGAAAGATCTGCTCAGAGAGTTTGAGCAACCCCTGTGTTCAGATGTAAAAATTAACCATAGATAAATCTGGCACCATGCTTCACATGGTTTCCATTTACACAATGTCAGTCACCCTGACAAATAAAAGGAAACGGTTGCTAATGAATAGCCTTCAATGAAATTCAACACACTGCTGCATTCTTAGAGACATAGTTGAAACATAATTATGCATAAACAAAAATGCTGATGATATCCCAACATTTCCCCCCCTCATTCAGCAGACTGTCATCCAGAGCATCAGCTAAATGGACAATCCACCCCCCCCCCCCGCCCCCCCCCCCCCCCCCCCTCAAGACGATATCAAATAATAACATATATTCAGAATCACCACACTGGGCATCTGCACATTACATAGCTTATGCTTCTGTGTACTCCCTGAAGACCTGCTGAGGAAAAGGTTGCATGCGTTTCTCCGTGTTTACCGTGCGCAGCGCTCAGGGTTGCAGGGTTGCAGCGCAGGGAGACAGAGGACAGCATGCGCGTGAGCGGCTCTGCGCGGCTCTGCGCGGCTCGCCTGCGCAACCTGTTGCTCCCCGCGGCTAAGGCAGGATTAGCGCTCGGCCACAAACAGCTGCCAGACCCGCACCGCCACTTGTCCTCCCCAATTGGCTTATTCCCAGCCACACACGGCCAGTTCTGCAGAGTGCAGCGATCACCGCTCTGCTACGCAAAACCGCCGCCACCGCACCCCTCGACCCGACCCGTGCGGGAACCTGGCCCAGGACACGGCTTTGCCATATAACGTGCAAAAAATACATGCATGAAATGATGATATAGCTGTTAGATATAAAGAAGGTAAGAAGGTAAGAGATAAGTGGTAGCCTCACCCCATTTGAACATCATCATGGTGATGAGCAGAGTTTTGTGGAACTTCGAATGGATTCTCCCAAACTCCATGGCTGACAAGCGAACCAGTTGCTTCTCACGTACAAAAAACACAAAGACAAACAGACGAAGCAGTTACGGTCCGTTCTGAAGTTTCCCCCTTTGCATCCTGGAGTCCACTTCTCCTTTCCCTGAAGCGTCTGGACGAGGCAGTGCTACAGGCACTCCATGCTTTGTCACCGGCGTGAGCAATATTAGCCTCTTTGGACAGAGTTAGCTTGGCCCCAGTCAAAGCAGTGTAATCACCCTGGGAGACACGTGGAAAACCTGGACTGGAGCCCGGACACGGATCCCCCCGCAGAGGGGGCCGAACACTTTTAAACACCTCCACAGGACGCTTTATCCTCTCAGGACGATTCCCTCTGGGTGAGATGTCACATGATATGTCCAAGAGGACCTGTGTTTTCATGCTGCCCTGTTTTAGGTCTTGCGTGAGGAGAAAAAAGCAGGACTGTTTAAGAGCTACCAGGAGAAACAGACAAGCCCTGCAGTCATGAGAATGCTCTGCGTATATATTTTTAGAATATATGCTATGCCAAACATACTTACACAATGCTCTACACAAGAAATGCAGAAATTACACAATAGTCGATGCACCGCATGTGCAATGCACAGAACTACCTGAAAGTGATAACCGAGCATTTATGGTATTGAACTTTTGTTAAAAACGATTGTAGAAACGGGCTGCCCAACCCTCCTTGTGGAGTCACAGGGCGTGCTGGATTATTTCTCCCCACTCACTGTGAAATTATACTCCAGCTCAGACACAATTAACCATGTTAGGTGAATTTAGCAATGTAATTAACTGCTTTAACTGATTGATTCAGCACTGAGAAACAATGAAAACCAACAGACCCTGTTGTTCTCCAGGATCATAGCTAGACACCCCAAATGTATTCATTTATTTTAAATGTTACCGGTGAAATCTTTTCATTTGTAAAGGGGATTAGGCAACCATATCATCACGGTGTTTCTGTAAATGGGCAATATGGCAGGCAGATCAGTCATATTTTTTTGTGAGGGGAATAGGTCTACCATATCATTCTTTGTGAGGGGTGGCAGGGCAACCAAATCATAGCTTTGTTTGGTAAAGGAGGGGTAAGCACACGTTTTTATAAGGAACATAGGTCAGCTACATGAGCGTTTTCTTTTCTGGCAGGATAGATAGCCTAACCTCATCACAGGTTCCCCTCTAAGGGGCCGTAGGGAGGAGGAGTCACGGGCCACAGGGGTCCAGTTCAGATTTTTGGAAGCTTGCGCTCTGGGGCCATCAAAGGGCTGCAGGGTCCTTTGTGAATGGGGGGCTTATCTCCCTCACCGCCGGGCAGCTAGCGGGGCCCCTGAGCGCTCATCACCCCTGCCGCTGGGGGGGGGCTTGGGCCTTTGAATCAAGATAAAAACATGTAGCGGGGCCAAACTGTCATCAGGATTCATTCACTGAACACAAGGAGGACTGAAAGCTCCACGTTTTTACCATTATTCTCTGGCAAATCAGCATCAGTATATATACAAATGGATCCACCCCAATCAATCTGATAACACATGGTTAGATATAGAACACACAGGATGTAAAGCCATCCAGATCTCAGATATACCATTTCTTAGTCAAACTATCAAACACCATCCTTGTTTCAAAACGGTAACAATAGCTGCAACTCTGACAGCCTGGTGGAATTTCCACAAAATCACAAACATCACTTTTGCACCATCTAATTTTACTCCCATATGGAACATTCCTGACTCTTTAAGTAACAAGAAACCACTCAATTTCCGCACATGGACTGAAAAAGGCATCACACATCTTAAACATATCTTCTATAATAATTCTCTGGCTTCTCTCCTTCTAGATTCTTCACTCTTACTACATACCCACCAGTTTGAACCCATGTTGTATTCCTCAGTTTGCTTTTGTCCCTTCCGTCTTTGTTGTTTTTCTTTGTCTTACTTTGTACAATCCCTTTCATTTGTTTAGATGTCCCTGTACCCTGTACTTGTCTCCACTTGTTTGGTTACCACTTTATTGCACAATAAAAAATAAAAATAAAAAAAAGGATTCATTCACTGAAAGGAGTTCTCGACCTTCGCAAACTTATGTTACCTTTATCCAAACCCCACCACAGGCTGCAATGCATTGGCTATTTAACATACCAATACTGAGAAACATTTATAAATCATGTGTTTATACTATGCATCTACATTAGACACTTTGGCGCAGTATAAATGAAATAGCCAATAATCACTATGATCTCAAAATTACCAGAGACAGGTAAAGCAAATAAACTTACTTTGATCTTAAAGTATGACAAATATGAATGTGAACTGTGTGTTATACACGGTGCGTGCTTAGCTCATGTCTGCCTTGGCAGGATAAACTTTCAGTTTGGGCAGCTTGTACTCAGCTCGGGCTGCAGCGAAGCATCATGGTAAGGGAGCCGGGCTTGTAGCAGAGGCTGCGGGTTCGATTCCCAGGAGGGGAAATGTCACTGCACCCCTGAGCGAGGTACTTGAACTGAACCGCCGCAGTAAATATCCCGCAGCCCAAATGGACGTTACGTAAAGCCGTGAGCTATCCCAGGTGCCCCGGAGCAGCTATACCAGGTTCCCCGGAGCAGCTATCCCAGGTGCCCCGGAGCCCGCCCCATCTGCGGCCTGCAGCACTGGGGCGCTCCAGAGAGAGGCTCACCGGTGACCTCACGCGCAACACCCTCACGCTATGTTTCCCACTGCTGCCTGTGGGGAGCGGGAACAAAGTGCTGAACTTCGACAGAAACGGCAGCGGGGGAAGAAAGCGTTCCCCCTGCCTCTGTTCCTGTGGAACTTTGACATTTTTAAATGCCCCCTTTAAAGGCAGGAAGACACATAGGACATAAGGGACAGTCACAAGATATGAGGGACGATATGTGTAGCACCAAGCGCATGTACCCTGTACACTGTGGATGCATGTGTGCTGCACAAGGCCAGGCAAATTAATACTGTGTATATGCATAATGTGCAAGTATAGTAATGTTGAGTGTGTACATGTGGGGTTGTCCTGTTAAACTAACAGATGCAAAATTAAATTCCATGGAAACCGACGAGTGTACCACAGATTAAAGGGAACATGATTTCTCCAAACTTAGCTGACAACTCCTCTGCAGACCCCTAGGGGGCTCCAGATCCCACTGGACAGTACACAGGGGTTAAGATTTCAAGCTTACGTTTGTGCAGCTGGATGTTTCCTTGAAGCAGGCCCTGGTTAACTGGCTTTGCTCAAAGGTTACACAACAGCACAGCTGCTGGGAGCTGAACACGCATGTGAACATGCAGAGCAGTAACATTAATGACTGTAATAATGGATTTCATTCATGCAACACCATAAAATCCATTAAATTAACAAACGGCTGGAAGCCATCTGTATGCAGAAAGCAGAAAGAAAGGTTTTACTGACCCAATGCAAAGAGGCAGAGCTGGGGACCAATGAGTGGAGGGCTCGAATCAGTGGAAAAAAGTTTTATGTATTTGCAGTTTTACGAGTTCAACAGATCACATCCCGGGTTTTGACCCTGCAACCTTCTGGCCACAAATGAAGCTGTAATGAGTTTGTAATTCTATAATTGTGTGTGGACACGGGTGGTTTGATTACTTTCTCATTAAATAAATAATTTATAAAATGTGTTTTGTGTTTACTCGGGTTCCCTTCGTCTAATATCACATTTTGCGTAAAGATCTGAAACCATTCAGTGGCAAATAAGCAATAATAGAGGAAATCAGGAAGGAGGAAAATACAGTGCCATGAAAAAGTATGTATGCAGATTCATTATTTCGTAAGACGCGTTTCAAATCCTTGCAGATCCCTCCTGGAAATCTCTCCATGAAAATCCTACTCTACTTATCCAAGGCAGAGGCGTTAATGCGTCTTTATATTGCCCATCCAATTAAACCCACGGTGACTCAGCTAGCTGTGGCAACCGCTGTGGTGCAGGATGCACAACACATTTCCATCATAATACTGACAAAACATTATTATTAATAATAATAATAATAATCATAATAATAATAGTACATTTATATAGCATGATGCATGATCTGAAAATGCTCAACAGTGAGGGGGAACTGACTTCAGCCGCCGCTGACGTATGACAAGCACCCCTGTCCACTGCGCAGATGGGGGTCCTTCAGCAGCGGGTTGCATCATAAAACTCCAGTAATCACAAAAGCAGCAAGTGCAGCAAAACACCCCACTTAGTGTTCCCCCACCCCCGCCAAGCCGGTCGTGCCCGTGCCAAAGGCACGTAACCGCGACGGGATTGGTGCGCGTAACCGCGACGTGATTGGTGCAGAAGACGATTCGGGTGAGAATCTCCGACAAAAGCATACAACGCACTCTAGGACAAGGAGACGCGACCGAGCCGTACTAATTAAAGCAGCTCTGAGCTCCTGTCATTATGGGTTATCAGTAAGACGGTCGTTCGCTCTTTTATTCGCCACCAGCGCGGCGAGGCATCCCGTTCTGGCCGGCAGTCACCCGCTGTGCAGTCTCCGGATTGCGCGCCGTCAATAAACGCGTAAAGTAATTACGCAAACCTGCTCCCGTTCAGCCATAAAAGACAGGACCACACACCCGCGGCAACTGGGAACACATCCAAGTCTTTTTTGTTTACGATGAACTGGCCCACGTCCCAACAGGAAAGGAGAGTGATGTCTGAGGAGAGACGGAATTGCAGGCCGTTTCAAATTCACAGGGTAATTAAAAGCTAATGGTACAGAGAAAGTTACAAGGGCGGTGACATCATCGGCGAGAGCGGCAGCTACTGCTCTTCCCACAACTATGAGGCCTCGAGGGCCCAGACAGAACAACAACAAACCTGAGCCGCAGAACATCAGACAGTGCCGCTGCGCCACAGCGACAGGGAGCTGCTCAGGTCGGTTACCCACCTCATCTCACAGAGAACATCTCATCGAGACACGTCATTTCCACCGGTCCATCCCTAAAAGTTGCTAAAGATGTGATTAGAATGTTCTTACCTGAACATTCTAATGCTGATGGAACAATTACTACAGGTAACTGAATGTAATGGAGTTCAAAAACACGGACGTAGAATTGAGAGGAGAAAAAAAAAAAAAACATACTCTTAAAAGCGTGAAGACCAATCAGGACGAAATAGGAAAACAGCTAGACATGCACAGGGGAACCACATGCAATGCCATTTTTAATAGGCTGGTGGTGGAATCGGCAACAATGGGATTACCAGGCAGGCCACCTGGCTGATGCAAAGTGTGACGGTCTCTTTCCCAGTTAATATCCAGGATGATTTCATACTCCCAGACACAGAAACAGTGGGGTCGTTTTCTGTAGTTCTATAAGGTTTATTGGTGTACTACACCCAGACACGGCAATACACAAATAACTGAACCAAGGCGCTAACACATGATTTATAAAAATAAAATTCATTAAAAAAAGAAAAAAAAAGAAAAATGGGGATTCCCCCCCACCAAATCCAACAAACAGGCAGAGCACAAGCACACTGCTCATCTCTTAACACTGCAGTTTCCCAGCCCTCACATTATTACTACCTGCTGGAATGAGCCGGTTTACACTTGGGCCAGAGTGCAAAGGGCAGAGGTCAAAGGTACATGGCCGCTACGGTGCGAGCAGGGCTGGCCCCGTTTCTCTCGCGTTTAAAAGCCGTCCAGCTCTCAAAGCATGAGGTCAGACCCCTGCGAATAGCAGCCAAGGGCATGAGTGATCCCCACATGTCACATGACTACTCCCACCCCCATGATAGACAACATTCAACAAAGTTGGATGAATACCAAAAAACTATCAGTTTGCGGCAACACCCGAGCCCCCGCGGCTTTCGTCCAATCAGACTCCACCACACGTGCTTCCGTGGCCCCCAATCAGAACACCCGGTCGAACTCTGTCTGGCTGGTGGTGGCGGGGTTCCTGTTCTGATTGGCCGGCTGCTGGGGCATGTGTCCGCGGCGTCGGGGCGGGGCCAGGTACTCGAACATGGAGGTGTTGTGGGTGGAGAGCATGTTCTTGAGGTCGGAGGGCATGGGGTCGGACCAGAAGAAGTCGTGGTTGAGGGCGTCGTCGCTGTCGGTGCGCTGGGCGGGGTCCAGGACCAGCAGCTTGTCGATCAGGTCCAGGGCGTACGGGTCCTTCACGTAGGCCTTCAGACGCTCCTTCACCTTCCGCTTCTGCCCCTTCGGCAGCTCCATCTTCTGGTACAGCTCGTACTTCTTATCCACGCTGGGCCAGACCTGAGCACAGGGAGGGGCGTTAAGAGAGAGAGAGAGAGAGAAGGCTACAATCTCTGTGGGATTTTGCATTTTCCTTTCATTCAGGACCAAGCTTAACACCGGAAAGTGAGGGGTGAAGCCAATCGGTGACTTGAATTGAGCATGAAATTAAGGAAGGGGCGTGGCCTGGCTCCTACCTCAGCAGTGATGGAGCCGCACAGTTGGCTGATGAGGGTCAGCTGATGCTGCTCCGTGTTGCCCTGCATGATGGGGCTGCGGGTCCACATCTCAGCCATGATGCAGCCCGCCCCCCACAGGTCTATGGGGGGGCCATAGTCCCGCTCACCTGGGAATCAGCCACTATCATCAAGACACTATACACACACCGACTCATATACACACGTATGAATGAACACTACACGTAAACGCACAAATACAAATTAAACATACATTCACACATAAATGCAGTCATGCCGCTCACCTGAGAAAACACACACCAGCGCAAACACACACCAGCGCACATTCACACCCAATACTATACATAAACAGCCAAAGAAAATCACTAAGCCAGCTTTATTCAGCCGTGATTTATTTTTTATTTGGAAAGCAGCAACGTTACTCAAGTAGCATGTTGATTTTTAAATTTGAACAAATAAGCAGTATGTCAATTAACTGGGCTCCCAACCAGAAGCAAACTGACAGAACAGAAAATTTGTAACATGAATTCACAAAACTATACCTAAAATAAATAAATAAATGGCTTGATGAGCACTTTAAATAAAAGAATAAGCGAGCTTTTGCGAAGACAAGCAAGGCCCAGGCGGCATCTCTTACCCAAGAGCAGCTCTGGCGGCCGGTACCAGAGGGTGACCACCCGGTTTGTGTAGCGGTTTCCCTGGCTGTTCTTGGCCAGGCTGAACGCTCTCGCCAGGCCGAAGTCCGCCAGCTTCAGAACGCCGTCCCGCGTGATGAGAACGTTGGCGGCCTTCATGTCGCGGTGCAGAATCTGAGAGGTGAAGAAAACTAATTAAGATCGCTGCCCGCTGGAACACAGTGCAAAACGCTCCGGCCATGGCATCTGCATGCACGGACACCCGTTCTCTCTACTGCACAAAGTTTCTTCTTTATTTTTGAAATCTGAACGTTTTTGGAATCCCTGTGCAGCTCACCACCATGGAAACGATTAAACTTATCCCTCACTTGTCTTTTTCACTGGTTGCTCACTTGTCAGGTAAGATACTGAAAGGAAGTTAGTTAACGTTTTGCCAATTAAACCATGCCTTGGAAATGGTTGTTGTATTGGGACTGGTTACAGTAAAAAAAAATTTGAAAAAAATACAAATACCATGATTCATCAATGTACGTAGTTGCCATGCAGGTAATTTTTGTGGAATAGCAATCAAATTCATTGACTGGGCCTTTAAGCCAGCACTTACATGGTTTGGCCTGTACTTTGTGGCGAGACCACTTATGGACTCGGTCATAAGGAATCCCTTTCAATGCAAAACTTGACAAGCATTGTGGGCGGGTTTTCAGCCAGACTGACCTTGTTCCGGTGGATGTAGTAAAGTCCATTCAGCAGCATCTGCATGACCTTTTTGATCTCGGCCAGGGTGAACTTTACGTTGGCGTTGCTTAGCAACCCCGCCAGGTCATGCTCACAGAAATCAAACACCAGGTAAATGCTGCCCTTGTAGCGGTTGAACTGGGTGGCTGAAATGGGACAAGCGACTAATTTCATTTTGAAAGAAAGCAGACAGTCTTATCCCAAGTGACATATATATACATGTACACATACACACACACACACATATATAATTGATTTAGAAGGCTGGATATTTCCTGAACCAATTCTGGTTAAGTAACTTCCCCAAGTGTACAATGGCAGTGGTGCAGACGGGTATTGAACCCATAACCTTTCAGTTATATGCCCAATTCCCCAACCATTATACTACACTGCCACCCACACAAAACACACACACTAATGTGAAAAATAGCCTGAAATTCTTTTATAATATAGCAATTCTAATACTCTATCCAATTTACACTGAAAATATTGTTCCCCAACCAATTTCATCCAGCACCTCAGCTAAAAACACTACAGAGAGAGACTGGGCCCGTCTTAAAAAGTACCCCGAGTGCTGATCTAAGAACAGTTTCGCATCTGGGCTCATCATTCACAAGGTTGGGATACGAACAGGAAAACCTCACCCTAGATCAGCACTCCTGTGCTTTCCTTTTAAGTATGGACCCAGAACGTAACAAGGGCCCTTAAGAGGCCAAATGTGAAGAAGCCTGGTGTCACCTCCTAGACTAAGGTTCACTGGTACAGTCACACACAGTACCGAAGTAAACATTTGAGGGGGGAGATCATTTGATCATTTGAGATCTAACTCATCACATTACAGGCATTTGGCAGACGCTCTTATCCAGAGCGACGTACAACAAAGTGTATAACCATAACCAGGAACAAGTGTGTCGAAAACCCTAGAGAGAAGTACCGATCCAAGTGCAGGGAACAACCGCACAGTTCAACTTGGAACCCTGCAGGTTAAACTGGTTAACACTAACACAAACAAGAACAGCAACAACGCAGTCTATGCAAACATACAAGCAGTAGTTAAGTGCAAGCAGTTAAAACTCACCTTTAGTCCGGCAGATTTCAATAAGGTTCACAACGTTCTCGTGCTTTAGGAGCTGCAGAATCTTGATTTCTCTCAGGGCGGTGATGGGGAACTGGCATAATGAAAGACACGCGTTAGCTGCGCTTTATGTCACCATTTCTTCTGCAGACACACATGCAGAGGTATCAATGTGACTGCAGTCACACAAACATTACTACGTTAGCCTAGGATGACCAATGAACCAAGTCGACATCGACACAGAACAAAATCTTTTCAAGATTTTTAGAGATCAAAATAATTTTAACAATTTAACTCGTGTTGAACAGAGTGATTCCAAAACTTTCAGAGCACAGGATCCCATTTATTTAGCACACATTTGTAACACATGCCTTATCACAATGAAGCCAAACATATGTTCAATTCGATTTTTAGAAATGTCAAAACAACTTAATGCAAACTCCAAGAACAACATAAAAATAGATAAATGTTTCGAGCAATTCGAATGACAGGGAAATACTTCATTCCCAGTCAGGCATTTTAAATGTTTCACGACCCACCCTGACCTCTCAGGAATCACAGGATCCAGTTTGGGAAACCTAAATTTAAAAAAAGATCTCATCTTACCCCTTCCTTCTCATTTTCCATGAGAACTTTCTTCAGGGCTACCTTCTTCCCCGTCTGCCTGTGCTTGGCCTTGAACACCTCCCTGCGGAAGCCGGAAAGTACATCAGCAAACGCAATAACATTTCCGACAAACCATTCATCCTTCTCGCGTCTAGTTCATTTAGCTTTCCATTAACTAACGTTTACCCAGTAGGCAGCTGAGTTTAACAAAACGAAACAATATTCTGAGAAGTGATAAGCAGGTCTTGTTAAACACGCAAAGTAGGGTAAATTTATCGATGGCTAGCGAAGTTATTTACCTGTACGTAATATGTCAAGACTTATTTCGCCTAGCCGGACACCTACCTAGCTAACCATCAAGGCTACGTTACCTATCGATAGCTAGCTGAACCAGCATTGTTGGAACCCGGCGTTTCCGCACGCAGTTTTCATACTCTGCGACAAAACGCTACGCCGTAGCCATTTCCCAAAATCAACTCACCCAAAGGTACCCTGGCCAATCTTTGCGAGTTTTTCATACTTAGAAAACTCGTCACAGAAAGGGAATTCGACTCCATCGTAGTATTTGGACATGATTGCGGCCTCCCGGTCGGGCCTGGAAGAAAGGGAACACATTAGCCCAAGAAGGCAGCATGGCCATTTCGCCTTACCTTACTCATTAGTTTGGCCAAATGAATCTTTTCTTCCAACATTATCGTGTAGATAACTGAATTATGACCGATTTGCCCACAGTAAAACCGCTGGGACAAGATTATATCAGAATTATTCTCACTTTTCAGCACCGCCGGAGCTTCCGGTTTTGTCCCGCTGCATCCCTGTTTGTTGGACGGATCTTCGCGTCGCAATGGTAGATGGGAATTGTATTTCTTTATGGAGCCCAGTCGTAGCGAACTCATTGTCTAGCACCATAGAGTCTTGCGCACAAAACACAGGATTATTTCCCACAAGATGGGCGTTCCCCTGTTTATTTCTCCTAATTTAATGAGCTGTCATTAAATCAATTTTTACCACTACGTTCGTCATGTAGGCTATAATGTTCCATGCATTCAATTTCACATATACTGTCATTTTGCATTGAACCACTTCATATATTTAGCACACAGTGGTGCAACGCCATTAAAGATGTTGAAATTTCTGAGGGTAGTATCTTTTATAAACCCAGGTTTACGTTCGAACAAAACGTTATCAAATAGTGTGGACTACCCCGGACATAGCTACCTCATCCGGAGTAATCCATACTATTTGATAACGTTCTTATCTTAGCCTAACGTCGCGCATTATGACCAGAAGAGGGCGACGCTTTATTAGCAAATCCAGAGCGAGACTAAAAAAGGGCTAAAAACGAGAAGTATCCTACGGCTACATTATAGCCCATAACATTTTATAAACAAATTTTTGTCGATTTTATAACGCTTCAAGTCCTCCAGCAGTTTGATCTGTGGTATTTTAAACATTTAAGGGGTAAGATCACAAAAATGTGATCAGAATGTTCTTACCTGAACATTATAATGCTGGTTAACCCTAATTGAAGCCATTGGTAGCTTGGAAAACTTCAGAAAACCCATTTAAAATTGATTAAGAATCAAGGCAAATATCACGAATACAATAATACAAATGCAAAATGATATGTTTCAGGTCTTTTAAAAAGTTTTTTTTCTTGAAAAAATATTAATATATTGCTCATTTTTTAATGGCCATAGGTACCCATGCTACAGTAGAAAATATTTGACTCATTCAAAATCATTAACAAACCTGTGTCCTAACCATTCTTCAAGCTGCTGAACACAGCCGTCAACTTGCCTTTACCCTCAGACTTGCGGTTTTCCTAACCCTAACCCTAATTTGGGCCCTTAAACCATTACTGCAGCTAGAGTAGCCCATAACATTTTATAAACAATTTCATCACATTCAAAATGTATATTGTATATGGAATTAAATTTGTCACATGTTCTGCAATTAGTTCAGAGACTGTTTATTAAAATTTAATTCAGGTGTTGTGCGATTCAAATGATTTATGGAATTCAAGTATATAGCCAACTTTTGTGACCAAATCATCTCCGATTCTTTAGTTTCTAACCAAAAAGCCACGTGCAGTGTCATATTTATGTAAAGCACACTGGGTTGCCTCTGTGTATGAAGTATGCTATAGAAATAAATTTTGATTGATTGATTGATATCACGGGAATAGATTTCCTTATCGCAAACTAATTGTGGCTCTGTGGGAAAAAATAATATCCTGCAGCAAACAGTAGCATTTTCCGGGGACACCCCGTCCCAGCCCAAACGATTCCCGACACATGGCAATACATATTTCAATAAGATGACGTTAGCATTTCTGACATTTGGAAACATGTTTATTCAAAGAAACGTGAAGAATATGATGTTCCACATAAAAAGAGGTTGAGACATATAGACCGCAAAGAACGTGGCCTTTCCGTACAAAACAAATGTAAAAATTTTAGTCAGTCTGTGTAAAGATGGCACCCTTCACCATAATGCGTTTGATACCAGATGGCATTCACTCATTCAGAGATCAACTGTACTTCCACCTGTGACCAGGTGTAGCCTACACTCTTGCAGTTTTACTTAAGCTAATGTCTGCCAGAGTTGTGTCGACAACGAATCAAACACCAATAAGGAGCGTTTGTTAACCAAATCACCAAAACGGTTCATAGGCCTACACCTTTTGTTCTTGTGCGTGGGCTAACGGCGCTGAAAATAGTGGTAACACCGAGCTAAAAACAACTTCAGCTCGAACGACTTAGTTTTAAATAAATTAATTCCATTTCCCAAATTTCAAATCATTAGCATAATTTAGTCATTTTCAAATATTCTATACCGTTCGAGACCACATATTTAGTTCATGCAATCACGTCCATGTGTAATTTGGAACACGTCAAAAAGGCAAGGGAACAGATTAGCGCCAATGAGTCATCAGAATTCCTTGCACCCTGGAGGGTGGCCAATGCGGCGAGGGTGGCCTACTGAACGCAACAGGCCTTTTCTTTAATTGTAATAAACAATTAAATTCACACATGTTAAATTATTATTAGGCTCATTTAAATTTTATATAAACATTTATCTTTTTTTTAATTCACAGAATTCATTGTACAGATCAATATTATGAGAATCATGGCACAAGGCTGACAGTAAAAAAATACTATCCAAGATGATCACCTGATATTTACATTGGCCACACAATGGCAGGGAAAAATTAAGCACAAATATTTCAAAGGCATGAAAATTCCCATTTAACATGAGATTGAAGCTAGTAAATTAATGCATAATAGTTATACTTGTAATCCATATCAATTGTTGGGTTTAAAAAAAACAAAACAAAACAAAACAAAAAACTCCACCCTGCATCACAAAAGTTTGTGCAGGATTCAACATTAAATAAACCTCTGAACTCAACTCTCAACTCTCTACAGTCGCAAGCCAATGAGGAGCAAACCTAAGAGTAAACAAGCAAATCTAAATTCAAGGTGCAGGGGCTCACACCTGGGCTAAAAAAAAAGCACGAAAACTGTGTAATCCAGTATTTTCCAGAGAAAAAACAACAATGCAATCCTGTACACACCAAACCGTGATGACGGAAATCAGCCCAATGCTAATGTAAACAGCTTGCTTCAAGTATCGGGACAATTAGTGTAATGGCTCACTGTGGCACATGGTAAGGCTACAGGGCGTGTAAGAGTGGAAGTGAGAATGAGAGGGTACGAGAGAGAGAGAATGCAGCTGGCAACTGAAGAGAGCAGACACAAATAACAGGATTTTCAAGTTTTGGTGAACTGGAATCTGATTGGCTACTTCCCCATGCCCTTGCTAGTCCCTTCCTCATCGACTACCTAGAACGAGCCCCTCCCAAGAGACCAAATATTAAACTTGGCAACCTCTGTCACATCGAGTTGAGCAGTGAGTGATATAATTTCTCGGTTAGGCCGTGGAGGCGGGGTCCAGGTGTTTGAGGACCCCGCCCACCAGGTGCAGGCTGCCGGTGATGAGCACGTGGATTTTGGCGGCCTCCCTGAGGGGCTCGGCTTTGGTGGCGACGCTGGGCTGCACGGGCGCCACACGCTTGCCCGCGACAGAGAGCACGGGGTCCCTTCCCTGGCCGATCCACTGGAGGGCGCTCAAGATGCAGGGGAACACCAGCGTGTCCGTGCCCCTCCGCTCGGCCACCATGGGGAAGCTGCCCGGGATCAGCAGCTCGGCACTCGGCTGCGCCCCCTGCCCGCTCAGGGTCCTCCAGCTGCTCTGGTTGTCCAGGCAACGGGTCAGCATGTTCTCCACGGTTACGTTGAAGTTCTGCTGGTCTGTCAAAACATACAGACTCGCACGTTTAAAATACCATTCGGGGAACACAAACACACATGCGATATTAGACTGCTGACCTGAAGACATGCATGCACGGACATGCCCACGCATGCATATGAACATACGCTCTCCTTCTGTCACTATCGCACATGCACTGTCTTTAATACTGACCTGAGAACACCAACACGTGTGCACACACACTACCATTTACAACACTGAGAACACACACGCACGCTCTAACGGACAAATGTGTGAACAACAAAACATCGAATAAAAATCCAAATGATTAGCACTACGGTTAAAGATGAGCCAAAAAGCTGTATAAAATGAAGGCAGGTCTGCTCACCTGCATTACTGGACGCCAGCACCTCTGTGATATTGGGGCAGAAAACAGCAAAGTCGAAGTGGCAAGGCTGAGAGGAAGCAAAATGGAGAACTACTTAAACACATACATCAGAAACTATTACCAGATAATACTGAGGACTTGGATAAGAAAGTAATTATTTAATAATATAACTGAACTTAGACACATACATCATAAAGTAAATACTACTGAGCAACATAAATAAAAATTTCCAAGTAACTGAAAATATTTAAATATGGCCTGCAGACAGCAACTTTTCCAAAACCATTTCAATACACCAGTGTTCTTCCTGCCGGCCTGATTTTAATGATGTGTACGCGTGAAACATTTCCACCTACTGTTGACAAAGAAATATAGAACACATGTAGAAGATGTAACGTGCATGCCTGGACAAAGCAGACGCCTTCTGGAAACATCCCTAGCGAATTAAGCTATCTTAAATGCACACTCCCATGAAGTTCCCACGCCGAACTCACCACCAGCAGTTTCAGCATGGCAGCCGAGTCGCGCTCGCCTGTGGCGTTGAACAGCAGAACCCTGACCGCCGGGACCCTGCGGAACGGGACAGGAAGGGGAGCGCATGGAATTATTACCAACGAAATAACAGGATTTAGGATTAGGTATCGTTAGCATACTACTAACACAATACTATTATCATAAAGGGAATGATTATGCGAGCGCATGGAATTATTACCAATAAAATAACAGGATTTAGGATTAGGTATCTTTAGCATACTACTAACAGTACTATTATCATAAAGGGGAGGCTTAAGTATCGTTATTCCACTTCTTAGTAAATGCATCGTAAGAATATATTTCATTGGAACAATGGAAAAATCACATGACTCTCCGTTTGTACTCTAAATATTCCCCGGTCAACTGAAAATGGAACGATGAGCGCACAGGAGGCTCCTAACCCAGAGGTGTGCCTTATTTTCTGAATAAAATGATCATAATTCTTTAATTTGTTTTCTAAAAACCGTGACATTACATTCATTTAGCAGACACGCTTATCCAAACTGATTTACAATGTAGTCATGATAACCTGGAATGTCACTTCTAACCTAAATTTATTTTATTACTGAACATTTCAAATGGACATTTAATTACAGAAATAGGCCCACAATATAATAACATGTAAAGATATATACTAATGCAAGTGCCCGGTGGTAACAGGCAGCAGCAAAAACGGTGGCAAGTGGGCGGACTCAAGTGGTGAGCTAGCTTCAGATATGAGGAGGAGGGTCTTAAGCAACACAAGGTCGGGGTTTAAGGGGTGAGGCTTAGTGAGGGGGCGGAGCTTGCGCTCCGAGGGGCAGGGCTCACCCAGCGGCCCGCTCCAGGTGGGCGGCGGCCTCGCTGAACCAGCGCACGCAGGCCAGCATGCTGCGCGTGGTGTGGGCTCCGTCCAGGAAGTAGGCGATGGGGCCGTGCTGCAGCGTTTGGGTTCGACCCGGCCACTCGGTGTCCTTCAGTCCTGAGCGGGGCGGAGCAGGGAAACAGCCAGAATCAGACCTGAACCGCCACTCAAATCAGCCACTCAGATCAGTCAGAATCTGATCAGTAAAGAGTACAGGAAACTCTGTACTGGAATAGGTGTGTAATGATGGGTGCAGAGTACAAGTGTGATGCAACTGGTACAGGGCTGTTATTTGATTGGTGTAGAGTGTAGGTGTGAATACAATTTGCGCAGAGAGAAGGTGTTATATGACAGGTGCAAAGTGCTTTTCTTTGTTTGGTGTAGAGTGCAGGTATTATTCGCTTGGTGCAGATTGTTGATTTTATTTTATTGGTGCAGAGTGCAGGTGCTATTTAATTGGTGAAGAGTGTAGGTGTTACTGTGTTATTTGATTGGTGCAGAGTGCATGTGTTATTTGATTGGTGCAGAGTGCAACGTCAGACCCACTGACCTTTCAGCATGATGTGGCTGGGCTGGAAGGGCGGGGCCTGGGTCAGACCTGAGTGCTCATTCGCAGAAGAGGGGAGGGGCTCATCTGGAGGAGAAAAGACCATCAAAAATAGACAGATACTCTCACACACACACACACACAGACAGACACGCACCTGCACACACAGATATACAGAGACCTGCACAAACACACACACACACAGACAGACACAGACCTGCACACACAGGCACAGACAGACACACACCTGCACACGCGCACACACACACACAGACACAGACGCACCTGCACACACACACATGCGCACACACACACAGACAGACACGCACCTGCACACGCACGCACACACACACACACACACACAGACACAGACAGACACGCACCTGCACACACACACACACACACAGACAGACACGCACCTGCACACACAGATATACAGAGACCTGCACAAACACACACACAGACAGACAGATACAGACCTGCACACACACGCACATACACACAGACAGACACGCACCTGCACATGCACGCACACACACACACGCACACACACACACACAGACAGACAGACACGCACCTGCACACACACACACACACACACACACACACACACACACACAGACACGCACCTGCACATGCAGGTGTGTACCTGGCTGGTAGCGGCGCTGTAGCCAGGCTTGGCTGAGCTGCAGGGCGAGGGAGGCGTTGGAGTGCTGGTGCTGACCCGCCAGGCCCAGCTGCAGCGACCCGCTCGGCACCGGGTACTCCTCCAGCCCGGGACACACCTGCAGGGAGCACTGAGACCAGGGGACAGCCAATCATATAACCAATCAGCCCGTCAATCAACCAACCAGCCAATAACCCAATCAACCAATCTGCTCACGACACACCTGCAGGGAGCACTGAGACCAGAGAGCAGCCACTCATATAACCAATCAGCCCGTCAATCAACCAACCAGCCGATAACGCAATCAACCAATCCGCTCAGGACACACACACAGGCATCATGGTGCATGCGAGTTAGGTAGGGGATGTAGAGAGAGGGAGAGAAGACTCACCCCCTCTCGCTTTCTCACTCCTCCCCTCTCTTCCCCTCCCTCACTCTCCATTGTTCTCACTCAGTCAGATCTTCCATTCACGCACTCCCTCCATCGTTCACACTCCCCCTTCCTCCCCCACTTACCCCAATCTCCTTTGCTCTCTCCTCTAGCACAGCCATTGGTCCATCAGGCTGCTTCACAGTGAGGGCCGGAACTCCAGGCTGCCAGGAAGAACAAAAGATGTGACATCACATCACTACATCACCACACGTTAAATTCATTTAGGAGACACCGTTATGTTATGCAGAGCGATAAGAAACTCATGTTCCTTTTTTCAGGAACAAAGTTATTGGCACTGTTGATGATAACAGCAAAATTCCTCACATGGGATTTGACAATGTGTGCTAATGGTAAAGACTGGAGTTGTGAGACCAATCTTTCACTACGCTCCTTGACAACAATACCTAAAACGTCCATTTTATCGCTATTCAGTTGGAGGAGATTATGGGTCATTCACATATTAGTGTCAGAACTGCTGTTCATAAAGGAGTCGAAGGGGCTAAAATTATCTGGAGTCACAGCAAGTGCATCGTCAGCATAAAAATGAAAATGAATATCATATTTTCCGACGATAGCTCCTAAAGGTAAGATGCAGAGACTGAATGACAGTGGGCCAAGAATTGAACCTTGTGGAACACCATACGTGCTGCTGACTTTAAGAAGTGAAGCCACCTTATGAAACCATAAAACCCCAATTTGTTAACCCCTTTGTGCAGGCGCTCTAGTGGCCAAGACACCAGCGTCGCGAGATTGCTAAACTCAATTCCGGAATGTGGAGTTTGGGAGGCCTGTATAAAGCAACTGCTAAAATTGTGTGTTTAAAATTGTGTTTAAAGATTATTCAAGACATTAAAATTAGTTGTATTCGCCAAAGGAAAGTTTCTAATAACCCATTGCAGATGCAAGGGTACTAGCAGTACCACAGGATCTCCTTTCATTTCAAATTTCATGAGGGAAGGTAAAACCGGACGGTAAGGCTTCAACAAGTATGGCATTACCATCAGTAGCCAAGCCAGATTTCAGGTAAACACAAAAACAAGCCTATCCCATGTCTAATTTATGGTCATGGATATGATTAATGACCTAACGTTAATGAAAAAGACCTAACATTTAAAGGTGCCATATCGAGTTCATATTGGATAACGGTCTTATTTGGCTGAACTGTTTGTGCTTGATTGCTGGAAATACTGGCCGAGTTATTAGGATAGGCAGAAGTAGGAGGGCACATCACAGGAACATTTGCAGTGAAATCTGATCTCTTGCGTGTGACAGGGATATGAGCAGGAATGGAGTGTATTCAAGACTGCCTTAACGACGACCAGGTGGAAATTCAAAAAAGGGCAGAGATCAGTTAACTGGGTCTGCTTTCATCTAAATCAAAAATCAGGATTCCCACCGGGTAGCGCAATGTGTCACAAAGCAACTCAACAGTGTCACATCATGCCAACCTAAAACCCCAGAGAGTACCAAGATGACTTGGATCACCCTGCTAAAGGTGTTGTGCCAAGGACCCACTGACACACAAGCACACATTCTCACCTTAAAGATGCCACCTTTCTGCCAGGCGATCTTCTCTATGGTGTCTCCCAGGATGCTGGTGTGGTCAATGCCTAAGGAAGACACGCCACACACCCACGGTTTCCTGTAGGGGTAGGGAGACGTGGTAACCGATCCACACGTTTGTTATGATACTGCCTGATGCGGACTGACTCTGATTGGGTTTCAGGCTGCATATAAAACTCATTTCCTCAGTGGATTTAGTGGAAGTACGGTACTGGGCACAAATTATGCAAACCATGTGCTTAGAGAAGTTCAGTTCTCTAAAAACTTCTATCTGTGCCCTTTCTAATGTCAAATATTTCTTTTGTATGTGTTTTCTCATTTTATGTAGAAAAATCCTGGCCAAAAAATAGATATTCAGACTTATTTTGAGCAATTTTCTATAAAATTATATAAAATTTCCAACAGTAATATAAATTAGATTGCTCAAATATGTAGGTATGAACTAAAAATGTATAGGAAAACGCAATTATTATTACTTGATTATTTAACACAAAATGCCAATTTTTTCTTTATTTGTTTTATGCTGCTATTACATTTATTACATATAACATTCATTATGGCTAAATCAGAAACTGTTGCAAAATATTGCATTAATCACCAAAATCACCTAAATCTGTTGCACGGTACATCTCATGGTGGAGCGGGACCAACGGTCCAGTCACACAAAATGGCAGAGCGTTACCTAGCAGCACGCTGACATTAAAGCTGCAGTGGTAGAGGCGTGGCAGGCACTAAAAATCTGAGCCAAGGGGCGCGGTACAGGGCAGAGGGGACAGGGGGGATGGGGGGGTAGGGCACACATTTGAAAGCCTGGGGGCCATAGAGACGCATTCGAGCATAATGGCCAGCTGAACTGACTCTACTGCATAGCCCCATATCCCATACCCTGAAACTAAATTCAACCGAAAATAAGCCTGGAGCTCCTGGCCCATGCTGCACTGGGGCTTTGACTGTGCGCATATTCAGTGATAGTGAGGTTTTCAGTTCATAATACAAACGTATGAGGCAGTGGGAACCAACCCTGAAGATCTACCATCTTGTAGGTTTTCATTTCAACCCTAATTTAGCAAAGCAGACTATTAATTAGCAGCTAAACTTGATCTCTAGCTGTTGAATGAGGTGTGCTGTGTTAGCGCTGGCCATGCTAACCTCACTATCACTGAATATGCGCACAGTCAAAGTCCCAGTGCAGCGTGGGCCAGGAGCTGTGGGCTCGGAGGTTACGTTTATTGTGGGTTTAGTGTAGTTTCATCAGCAGGGCGTTTCTTTGAGTTTCTCACTTTATGATGTTTGTGCAGTCATATGCTCCTCCAATTCCAACCTCGATCACCGCCAAGTCAACCTGAATCACAAAGAAGGGACCGTCAGAAAAGGAAGAATACCGACAAGTCGGGAGAAACTTTTACATCAGCCAGGGAACAGTTGCATCAGAGGTGTTGGCTCTCCGGAGATTCAGCACAGCCGTGCAGAACGCTGGCACGTGGGTAACCGGGGGAAACCGGCAGTGGTGCCAACACTCCCTGCACACTGACACACAACACCCACTGGGGCATGGGGGGGGGCGAGAGGAATGCAGGGGCATGTAAATGGAGGAGAGAGAGGTAGGGGGAGAGAGAGAGGAAGAGAGACCAGCAGCTGTGGCTATGGGCTATGGGAGGGGGCAGGTGGCTCCATATTGAAATTGCACCCTGCACCACTGCGGCAAAATGCATATATTAATAACCAGCATGGGTGCTGTGAAGTGTGTGTGCATGTGTGTGTATATGTGTGTGTGTGTGTATATGTTCATCTGTGTATGTGTGAGTGTGTGTGCGTGCGTTTGTCTGTGTATGTGTCAGTGTCTGCGTGTGTGTGCATGTGTGTGTGAGCATTTGTGTGGGTGTTCATCTGTGTATATGTGAGGGTTTGTGTGTATGTGTAAGTGTGTGTCTGTTTATGTGTTCGTGTGTGCGTGTGCATGTGAGCGCGTGTTATAACACACCCCCTGGAGGTGCTGTGCTCCTACCTTCTCGTGCAGGAAGACGTGGAAGGCCAGGATGGTGAGGAAGCGGAAGTAGGCCGGCATGCTGCCGCCGTGGGCTTCCTGGAGGAACACGGGAGACCAGACAGGAAGTGCGGTTAGCCTACAGGAACAACAGTGCCCTTCTTCCACATCCCTGAGCTGATGCAACATCTTCATTACACACAAAGGCAGAGAACACGCTCAGCATCCGCCTGACAACTGGCTGGGCGTGCGGTCACATGATGGACGTGGTCGCTGTTAAATCAGGACCTTGATGCCTCGCATTTTCCCCCATTAAGGAGTCACAGAGAGGATGCAGGCTCAAATTTGTCCAAGTGAGGCTGAAACACACACTGGGTCACGATCAGCTCATAAGAAAACAGATAGGGACCATAAAACTGCGTAACAGACAACCTTCCTCAGCTATGTATTCAGTAGAAAAATGTTTTTTGTTTTTTTACATCAGCAGATTATTTTTATCAGTAGGTTCAGTGAGTGTACCACAAACACCACCCATTCTTTCACTAATCCCCAACAAAATACTGAAGTTTCATTAGGACCTTATTGAAGAGTTCAGTGACTGTGCCACACCTGGGATTTGAACCTGAAAATCTACTTCAATAAGACTCACTTTAGCAGGTAGTTGCATATTAGGCATATAGCTCTCTGACATAAGACAAGCCAAAGTAGTGCGTGTCACAACCATAAACACGCCCATTTCTTAGAAGTAACCAATAGCTCCGGCTGCCGGATTTATGAGACTATTTTAATATGGCCTAGAGATCATATCTGAGATTAAGCCTGCAGTTATTTCCGTAATGTGTTTAGTCTGTCGAATCTAATGGTTTATAGGGGCCTAACCAGGGCTACACAACTCTTGTCCTGCGTGATTGTCCTGGTGACTGTGAAGGTTATTCTTCCTAGCAATCTTGGCTTAATTTTTTTAAATGGCTGAAAACGCCAATGTCGTTTCAGTAAAACTTTTCCACCAAGGATACGTGCGCAGTCCATAACGATAGCTCAAATAACTCAGCACAGCTTTAAGCAATGTTCAGTGAATGGACGTCACGTTCAATGAATGATTACGGCATTATTAAGGGCAGGAATTATGGTGAACATAAAATCCTAAAATGGACGGGATCTGCCTCTAAAGACAAAGAGAGCAGCCCTACCTTTGTCTCATCCAGGCGCCCATACACCTGCCAGAAGTACTTTGTGAAGAGCTCTTTGCTGATTGGCTGGCCATCGATCCGGATTCTCTCTCGAACCTGGACCAAATGCGGCGAGCTGCAAGCATGAAAGGATATTCAACTCAGCCTTTTTTCTTATTTAAAAAAAAACAAAAAACGTCTCTAGATAATTGCATTTTTTTGGCCCATCTCATCTCTGCCCTGTCCATTCCTCCACCGACCGCCAGTCTTCACTCAACAGTCCACCAGCTGAGCTGCAGTCATTGCATTAGGGAAGCAGAATATGCGCGTAGCTGGAGCAGGGAGACTATAGGCATTTAACCCCTTAGCACAAGCCCCCTAGTGGCCAGGACGCTGGCATCCCCAGATTGCTCAACTTACAAATTCAGTGCTTATGCAACCAGACTGGAAACAACAAACACTGTGTGCTAGCTTTATTAGTAGACAATACACAACAAGTATGCCAACTACACAGTTTGTAAGCACCACCACTGTCATGTAGTTCATCCATTTTACAAGTACCCCGGCATTTATATGACCAATCAAAATCAAGAAATCATGGAGCTGTTTTGATTGGCTTGAAAAGTGATGTGGCTGTAAGTTCTAGGTTATAATCTATTTTTATACGGTCTATGGTTATAATGGTCTCATTAGGTCTCCTTGTGTCCAACACATAATACTGCAGTGTGATGAGCAAACAAACTGATGGAGACGATTCATAGTCCTCCCCGCCGATTTCCTTGGTTGGGGGACAATTATACGCTGCCCTGCCACCAAAGTTGTACATTTCACTTGAAAGACAGAGCAGTTAGACAAAGAACAACAAAAATCCATCAGCCCCAAACGGTACAAATCTGACAACAGATACGTCAATCTCCAGTCCTTGAGGGCCTTAGCCAATTTAGACCTTCAAAAACAAGTGGTGTGAACACTTCAGCCAATCAACAGCTAATCACTTAAGTGCTGAAACACCAAAAACCACCAAATACTCTGTCCCTCCAGGTTTGGAATTTGACACTCCTGCGTTTGGAATTTGAACCATTATCTGAACAATTTGTTTGCGCACATCAGATTGGCCTAGGGCAGGTTGATATACCGCAATGAAAATTGTCAAATATTTTTTCAGTATTATAACAATCATCACCACAGTGTGGTGTATTGCCTTTCTTTTCATCTTTTTTTCCTTTGATCATACTTGATGCGGTAGTAAACTGGTTGGCTTCTGGGAAAAACATCACAGTTTGTATCTACTGGGTGTTGATAAGGCAGCAAATCAACAGCAATGTCGTACAGCGTCCACGTGACGTGTTTTTGTCAATCACACAGAAGCTGCAAGGGCCAGCCCTACATTCCATGTTTAACCAATATTTATTGCTCCATTTTGATGATTGGACTGAAGCGCATATTGAAAGTGCATTTACGGTGTGTCCCAGTCCACTTTGGCTAGTTTAACGGTGCATAATTTGAGCACAAATTAAGGTGCAAGGTTCAAATGGAACTTAACTGCTAAATTAATAGTTAGGTCTTGGATGTAACAAGCGGTTAATCAGAGTAAATGGTAAATGGACTGCATTTATATAGCGCTTTTATCCAAAGCGCTTTACAATTGATGCCTCTCATTCACCAGAGCAGTTAGGGGTTTTGGTGTCTTGCTCAGGGACACTTCGACACGCCCAGGGCGGGGATCGAACCGGCAACCCTCCGACTGCCAGACAACCGCTCTTACCTCCTGAGCTATGTCGCCCCCAGAGTGTCATCTCACATTCTCTTTAAAGCCACCTGTGTTTCCCCAGGGCAGACTGCTTATATAACAGAGGATTTAGCAAGACATCAATAAGACAGATTTACCACTGACAAAACAGACCTGCTCATACAAGAGGTTAAAGTGTGCAAGCAGAGAATATATGGAAATAACAAGGTTCCACTGAGGTTCTTTAAAATGGTTTTGTTCAGTTATGAAGTAACAGGTGAAATCATCGAGGTTCTAACTGTTGAAAGTACCTGGTCAGTGTAATTTTCGCATAAATATTATGACTAGTCAATTATTGCTTTTTCATCATACTGTATTTTTCGATATAAACAATAATAATTTTTCACACTGTAATCTTCATATGTTCATGCATGTTTTGCACGCCCCTGTGTGTGTAACAGACAGGCGGGTGTACACACATTGTGTAACCCGCCTATGTAGGCACATTACCATCTTAGTACTGCGCCTTTAAAATAACAACGAAACAACTGCGACATGAATTAAGAACCGGTTTTAGTTGGTCTCAACACTTTCAGCTGGATCAAAATAGCAAGACACCAACAATGCGCCTGACCAGACCTCATCTTAAGACCAACCTGCTATTCAAACTGGAAACCAGAAAAGATACTAGCGCCAAGTCTAAGACAGAGCCCATAAATGTCTATTCAACCTTAATTTGAGCCAAAATAAATAAATCACCAGCTCCGTACTGTTTTTATACAGCTGTCGGGGCTAGAATGTGCATAATTTGTTATGCAAACAAAGTCAAAACATGGGAGGATAACTACGCCAGCATTAGGATATACAGTCCCACAGCACTGACACAACATACAGAAAGGACCAGTTATATTGAGAAAAATTAGCCAAACACATTACAACAGACTACCTGAACATCTTGTGTTTCAGTTACTCATTACTTACGCACACACATAGCCAGGCAAGCAAAGTCCACCTGGGTCATTCCTCCTGAGTAAGGGCAGAGTCAAATACCTTTACGTAACCCCCGATTCAAAGTCACCTGCTTGTATTTATACCAAAAACCGCACTGTCATGTGCTTTATATCAGAAGCAAGATCCCGCAATGCCCCTCAAAAGAAGTACCTGTAAAATCACCAGATATTCAGCTAATTTGGAGCAAGTCATTGTTTTTCTCCCTGATTTACATGATACACTTTTTAAAGGATTAGCACATTAAAGTGCGCAACCATTTGACCAAAAAAAAAAAAAAACAACGCACCTGTAAAATCCTGTGCGGAATCCGTAATTCCTTAGGATCTGTTCGGCGAAAGCACACGTCGATCCCTAAGGAGAAGCAAACGTGCAATTCCGTTAAAGTTTCATCTGGAATATTCATTGCCAAAAATGAAGGTTTTTGGATGCAGAGTTTATGCTTTACTAATAATGGACTTGTGCACACACTCTCTCGCAAACACTTGCATAATCTGTTATCAACGGAAAAAACTGCATCACACTCATCCAATTCACCTTCCCCTTTGTACCGGTCACATGGATGATATTTAGATGGTCAAGCTCATCCACCTGCAAGAGGAAAAGGCCTTTGGTTAGGAGAACACTGGGGACAGCCTGGTCAGACCATTCAAGCACACAGGAATGAGAGCTGTTGGCCAGAAACTAATGTAAAGGTAAACTCTAATGTAAAGGTAACATAAACGCACACACGGCAAGTGCAACATTTGCACACGCAGTGAATCTGCACAAACGCAGCACTTACAGCGTGTGCGCACACACGAGCCCGGCCGGTACAGTGGCGCGCTCTCAGGTGACCGCGGACACGCTTGTCGCCGTGGTGACTCACCGTCAGCCCAGAGCGCTGCAGGAAGGCGCGCATGGCCTGCAGCTGCAACTCCGGGTTCCCGCGCTCCCTCCGTACCTGCTCCAGGGCGGCGGCGTTGGTCTGCAGCGTGTTGAGCGTGCACACGGCATCCTGCAAGAACACGCAATGCGTACACGGTCAGCCGTACCGAACGCCACCACGACAACACCACCACCTTAACACGTGACATTTAGACTGCCGTAATTTACCATTTCAAAGTGCTTTAAGCTGAAGGCTCACTTCAACCATCACCAATGCGTAGCACCCACTCTTGGGTGATGCATGGCAGCCATTCTGAGCCAGAATGTGCGGAACACAGCTGAGGTTGAGGGGTCAGGGGTTATGAAGCCAGGCAAAACTATGAAATAATGAGGTTGCCAGAATGATTGGGCCACATGGGGAAGTCGACCACTACTCTGTACAATAACCAAGAGCCATTAGATTTTCTGTCAGTCCTATACCAGGGGTGGGTAATTCCAATCCTAGAGGGCCAATGTTTTTGTTCCCATGTTTCAGTGTATTTCAGACTGAAAAACAACCCTTTCAAACCGAAACACAAGGACAGTCTTCAGTTGTCATTCACATGCTTATGAAGAAATCCAACGTTACCTAAAAAGTGAACAATAATGAAATTATAGGGCTAAAACAAGTTTGCATGAAACAAACATGACCCTCCATGCCCACCCCTGCACTACACCTGTCAACTTCAGACAGCCACACAAAGAGTCCGTTTAAAACACCCCGCACGCGCGCACACACACACACACACACACACACAGTTGCGCAGAGCAGCACATATTGTGCAGCCAGTCTCATTAGCGGTCAAACTCATGACCCTGTAACGGGCATGCACTGCAATCCAAATTTACTAAAGTTCTAGCGTTCTCGCTACATTTGTGAGAAACAGACCGTCTGTACGAGGTCACACAGATAAAAGTATTGTTGCCGTGTACATATACATATGCAGGGAACTGTGGTCAAGGAGAAAGCGAGCTTTGCCTACAGCAGTTAAACGTTCACTATTGAATGCAATTTAATACAATATACCATTTAAACGCACTTCGCTTACACTTGCAGGGCAAAAGCATCAGAAGCAACGATAGGGCATTTAGCTATATAACCGACTGCCAACTTCCACAGCTGTCCAAATCTCATTTAAAAACTTAAATAATAAAATATAAATATGTTCAAACGTTTCCCATTTAAAAAATGCATTGTATACAACGGTAAAACGTGTATTACGTTATTTTCCCCGTGCTCAGTCATGGACACTGGCAACTGATGTTCCGGGTATTATGTCACAGAATACCAAAAAGTTAACCCTATTGAGATGAGGTTTACACGTGGCCTCTATTCTGAACCTGTGTTTTCAAGATAACGTTAGTCATGCCAGCCAGGTAACAACTTTATCATGGTGGCTGTTTATATTTCCTTTACCAAAAAATAAACGAATCCAGTAGTGCTAGCTAAACTACACCTTTGCTAACTTAACTTTACAAAAAAAAAGCGTGACTAGCTAGACATCAAACCAAATGAAATTATCGATCAATATTTCAAATATATTTCAGTTCGCTATAACATTAGCTATCTATTTAGTGACAGAAAGTTTGGTTAAGCAACAGTTAAACTTAGACAATGCTTGTAATTGAACGTCAATTAAATTACTTGCCCGCGACTGTAACAGTGGCGAGCCAGTCTTGAATTTGTTGGGGGAGCCCATACATCTTGCCAATTAAATTAATTAAACACCCAACTTTTAGCCGGGCCGCTGACTTGTAGACTGTCACGGCCATCTGGCAACCGCGCGCTACAAGTGCACCAAGTTCCAGTGGAACGGCGTGCTCTTTGGTAACTCGGTAGTGCTAGGTAGCTGCCTCGAGATATCCTCAAAGTTCCAACCACGAATCGGGCAAAAGAGCTGATGTAACACCATTTAGACGTTACAGCGAATAATTGAGGTACACCCAGCACCAGGTTACAGATGCGAACAACTTGGCTAGCTAAGCCAAGTACGTATTTTTAGAAACATTACCACGCAACATGGATGAATTAAGTTTTGTTAACCTAATCAGTTACCCGTTAATTCTCTATGCAAACTAGTCCACTGGATTTGGCAGGTCGGGACTGTCGCAAAGTGACAGGAGCAGGCGGTTTTCCGGAGTCACCGTACCTGATAGTCCATCCTTGGGAGTCGTGCAGCTTTGGTGATTGAACTCCTCAGTGTGGTGAAGTTGGACCAGTTTTGGCGGTGGAGAAAGGCAGCGAATAGATACCGCTCGAACACGCGGGACGAGCGCACCATCGTGGAGCAGCTTTGAACACAGGAAGCTACAACCAAATTTGGTGAGTGAGACTTCAATCGGACGTGTTCTCCTTTCGTGCGTGCATAGACGTTGCACGTGTACAGCTCCGTACAGCTGGCAGTTGTTGCTGACAGCAATCGGAGATTTCCGGTTAGAGTTTTTCAAAATAAAAGTTCGTAAATAATATTTCTGAAGTGTAATTTTGTTGTTTTCTGTTCTTGTAACTTATACAGTTGGATATAATTACATATGAATAATGTTCCCAGCAATTGTTGCTGCTGTCAGATTACTCTAGTGATATTTAGCATTTAGCATCCATTTATACAGCTGGATATATACTGAAGCAATGCAGGCTAATTATCTTGCTCAAGTGTCCTACCTGGGAATTGAACCAGTGGCCTTTACGTTACAGGACCAGCTCCTTACCCATTATACTACACTGCCACCACTGCTGTTTAAGTGTGGCCCAGGCATGCATTGCTATACATGTATCTTTAAGATCATACTCTTCCATTTGGTAAGGTGATTTCACAGAAATGACAGTATAATCTTGAAGATATAACCTTCTATCGCCACCTGCCGCTCCACACCACCGCCACCTGGCCCTGCCCATCATCTGAGCCGCTACCTCAAGATTGTCATTCAGCTCCCACTAATTTGATCAATATGAACATTGACTGACTGACCATGTTGGTCACCAAGCTACACCCTGAGCCGACCAGAGGAGGATTGGTTCCCCGCTTGAGCCTGGTTCCTTCTGAGGTTTCTTACCATCTGCCACAAGGAGTTTTTCCTTGCCACTGTTGCTTTAGGATTGCTCCTGTGGGGGTTAAGGCCAGGGATGTCAGTGAACCATATTGTGTCATTAGCTGATTTGTGAAATACGCTATTAAATACATTTTTATTTGATTTTATTTGATATGTGTCTACAGACTAAATATATACCCCCTTTCATTTGGTAAGAACTTTTTTATTTTTGAAATAATTAGCTTTGCAAATGTTGTGGTAGTGAACTGACAGCATATGTAAATATGCGATGGGGACATATTATGGGGACACCTGTCACCAAATACGCCATCTGTGCCCCTGCTTCCTTCCCACTGCACTTCCCTAACTGCCCGTTTTTTCCCTTGTCTCCCTCTCTCACCGCTGGGGCACCTGCCCTGAGTCCCAAGCGTACTGCAGGGCTGAGATGCCTGGACAGTCCGCCCCCCTCTGGTCCAGCCTGTATTGCCCCCTGGACCTCCACCTCATGCACCTGCACTCACCCAGTCCCGCACCTTTCCAGCACTCACCACTCTAGCTACCAAACTATTCAGAACTGATTGTTAACCGTCTGATCTGATCTGTTCTCAATTATGAAATGGCACCCCGACCCGGCCAGAGATCTGATTTCTCCTACGGTTTCCTCCTCCTCCACCCAGGGAGTGTTTCTGTCCCGCTGTTGTCTTTGGCATGATTTTGTCGGGGTATACAATAATAAGAATAATATATATATATATATATATAATAATATATATAGTTAGGCTGGGGTATACTGCATAAATTTGATTTGATTTCTATTTAATTGTGAAATTGCGAGCATTTCTAATTGTTTTTGCTTGATTCCTGGGCCAACGTACAATTTAAAATACACACAACATTTTGGGGCAAGTTTGCCTCCTTTTTCTTTCTAGCGATACACTGTAATAGAAATAGACATCAGAAGGATGGAGTTGGAATAAACATGAATGGAAAGTGGGAGGGTGGGAGAACACCATTCATGTTCACTCTCATTTCACTGTGCACTGACATCAATGAGCAGTAAACTGGAGATCATAATTTTAAAACTGCTATATAGTTTGAGAAAATGTGCAATGGAAATAATATATGGTAACTCAGTTTTAGAATATGGCTGTATGCAGCCATATGTGATGCATAATATGACCTGCATATTTAAGGTTATTGTAGTTATCATGTTATCATCATTGAAAAAATGAATGCAAAGCTGATTCCTAGACTTATTTTAAACCAGCTGGCAACTGTGTACAAATTTTATACAAAATGTATTTAAATAAAAGTAAATCTCTGAAAGCACAGAAAAAGTGGTTACTACGATGTTTTTTTTATTTATTTTTATGGCAGCTTTCATTTTGGTAGAATATGTAATAAAACTCACCGGAAGTTGTGACCCGGAGGTTATATACAGGAAGTCTAATTGTAGCGAGCTGGCTTCATGAAGCTCATGTGTACTGGAGCCGAACACCTAATTTAAATTGAAGATTGGCGTCACATTTTGAAGCAACAGGTTGCCATCTTTGAAGGCTCGTTGTATCGTCTGATGTTCTTGTTGTGTTTCCAAAACACTAGATACATGTTTAACGACGATGTCTACACTTGTGACGCTACTATATGGACATTATATCTAAATAACAAATATAGGGATCTGTAGCATTGCTATTGGCAACACATTACTTTCAAAGAGACCTGAACATGTGCACTGACCCTCCTTCTCGCAACCGAAACGCGTCCGTCAGAGGCAGCGCGTGGGATCAACCGCCTTTCGTCTCAGCTGAACGTCGCGCCACCGCCATCTAGCGGAAGAGCAACGGCAAGCGCAGGAATTTCATCCTTGCTTTTGATAGCGTGGGATAAAAAAAACCACCACTCAGGCCCAGTTCTAGATTAGAGTTTTGCAACCCTGGTCTTGAGGTATGAAGGACCAAAAATGCCCAAATTATAAATAAATTAATGACTCAATAAATAAATATACAGAGAAATAAATAAAATCTGGCACGAACGGGTATTTCTGCATTTATTTGTTGATTCATTAATTTCTGTACATATTTCTGTATTTATTTTTTCTTGATTCATTTATTTCTTTATTTCTCTGTCCGTGTGATAATGAGGGGCACAGCTTTTATATTTGGGCATAGCAATCAAGCTCAGAGTGGGAGAGTAGGAGGTCGGCACAGGCAGGGGCGGAGAAATATTCACCTTATGCCATGTTCTGGCATTCAACAGTGAACTGTTCTCTCGCTGACCCCAAAAAAAAGAGCAAAGTCACAGACAGACAAACCAGCTAATAAATAACTCTCCACAGCTTCCAAAGGCAGTATGTGAGAAGGGCGTCCAACTGATATGGTGTAATCTGAATTTTGGAGCGAAACATTCAGGCGATGAGCCACTTCCTCCAAATTGTTGGAACACTAGGGTGATGCAGCTAACTGGGACAAATTGACAAAGCATACACGCAAAAGAAAAGATAATCAGGACTAGCATTTATAGCTATGTTAGCCAGTCTCAAATCAAAATTCTCCTGCCAGTAGGCTACAGGCATTAGTGTAGGGGAGATAGGGGAAATAACTAACATAGCCTATATTGCACTGGGCTGGGTCTCGGAAACTGAAAGTACGTTGCTACTTTCATCATGCTTAAAACCTTTAAGACCACATTTGTACTCCGAATTTGACATTAAGACATTCAAATCATGAAACCAAAGACATTTTTGAGTAAAATCAGATGAAACAAAATACATTAGCTTGTAGTCACAGCTGATGTGATTATGTGATTGGCAACAGGGAACGAGCTGGCAAGCCTTCAAACCATACAAAACTCCAGTGCTACCATGTCATCTTACATTTAAATGCTTCAAAACTATATTTTACACTGGAATTGACATTGTGACATACAGATCATGAAAGCCAAGATATTGAAGTATTCGCATTGAAGTAGAAATAAATGAATATGGCAATAAATAAATGCAGATTTTATCTGTTTTTTTTATTTATTTCTGTGTACATTCCTATTTTTGTACATTTTTTTAATGTCAAAAGCACAAAAATACCTGTGTTGACATTCCCACGGCACTCTCCCCAGAAGTAATTTATTTTCAATGGAGAGAGAGGAGGTGTTCCCCCAAGAATTGTGACTGTTAGACTCTGTGACCCTAGAGGGTGTTGAATAGTAATTTCAGATGACTCACCACCAGGTCACACATTTTGATATCTGGTTTACTATATCTGGTGGCCCCTTGTGTAGTGTAGGTTAAACCCTGTGAAAAATGCTTTAGTGACAACAGTAATGAGTGTGAGACATTGCCTAACAATATCAATCTCTCAGTCTTTTTTCCATAGTTTTAACCACGTCACATATTATTCTATGGTCATAGAATTTGATGATCACAATTTTTGCTGTAATTTTCGCTGATTTCAGAACCCAATAAATATCTCCTGCAACCCAAAGTTGGGTCGTATCCCACAGTTTCTGCACTGCTGGTCTAGAGGTTTAAACCTGCTAAGGTTTAAACTCCAGCTAAGCACACTACAATTGACCAAAAGAAAATTGTCGGATTGGCTGTGATTTTTTTGGAAAATTGGAATGCAGGAATACATTTAAAATATGTTTTAAAAGTAATTTTGAGTCATCTTGCAAAGTCTTGGGAGTGAAAGTATAAGTTAAGCCTCAAGTCATGTCTCTCTCTGGAGTCACAAGTTGTGAAATTAGATTTGAGTCCGAATCAACTCTAATGAATATTATTGTATAAAAGTTTGGGAACTCAATTTTTGCTCCTGAGGGATTTGTCTGTTGTGTGTGCACCATCCCCTCCAACTCCAAAACCTACTTGGCAGGTTCCCCTCTCCCTTCCTGCAGCTTAAAGTAAAAAAAACAAGGTCATAAACCACCAAGACCACACCCAAATAATTATGCTACAGGTCACAATTAGCCCTGTCCTGTCAATTGCTGCCGTCCTTTGACCCTTGAGACCAGTCAAGTTTAGGACCTACAGCAGTGGTGTCAAACTCGTTGCCATGGATGGCTGTGTGTATGCAGGTTTTCATTCCAGCCTCAGATCTTGATTATATAATTAGTTAAATTATTTGCTGAATTAGGGATGCAGGTTTGGGTACAATGGTGACCCGACGTCTATGGTGACCCGCATTGTCTAAATAAAAATTTTCTTATATTCTGTGCTTCAATGCAGTTAAACGCATATGGCTGAATGAGTAATTGGACTCAATTAAGGCAGCATTAATTGGTTGGAATGAAAACCTGCATACACACGGCCCTCCATGGCAACGAGTTTGACACCACTGACCTACAGGGAACATTTTAAAGGCAATTTATCCCTCCCAATGCATCAGTCCTCCCAACCACTCTGAAGAGATACATCAGCAAAAAAAAAAAAAAAAAAAAAAGTAATTATGTTATTGCTACATGTAATTATCTGCAGGGAAATAGAGCAGAGTATATAAAGTTAATATGTTCAGTAATTATTGATATAGAGTTAAAAGTAAAGTATTCCGACCGGGAAATAAACCAATAAATACGGGATTGAAGTGCAGTCTATAAACTTCCTCATTGTAGAAATTCTAGTGAAAAGCAGCCGTGAGATAAGGCTATCTGGAAAAGGGTCGTGGCCTTGCTCCAAAGAGGGATAGGGTTAGAGTGAGGATTACAATAAACGGCGCAAGTTCGGAGCTAGGCTACATCGCTTTGAAGCTAGACTGATGCAATTTGGAGGTGCGCCAGTAATACAATTCTCAAAATGGGTGGGAATTTAAAAAAATCATATATACGCACTCCAACAGACAGTTTATAACATTCCCTAATGCAACGGTTTGCATGGGAACACCTCTACAATGTTGTCCCCCAAATAGGCTACAGAATAATCAGTAATCACTTGTCTGTCTTTTCTATAGCCTACAATAAAATAAGCCAGAAGACATGTGATCTGACTCCCAATATTAGGCTACAGAAAGTCGCGAATGGACACTCGTCTTCAATTGGACGAGCAAACTGATGGTGTAACAGTAGGGTATCAGATTTCAACGCTGAATTTTCTGTCTTCTGTCACTGACTTGTTTGCTGGCTGGGTGTATTCATTCTTCTAGAAAACGTCTCAGGTGACGACTCATTTTTTAAGTAGAAGCAAACTCACCCGAAAAGCACTTTTTCTTCTCTACCGGAATTTGTTGATCACTGTCATGGGGCAACTATGTACAGGTATGTGCATCACTGCAAATATTTGAGGAAGTTCCGGTGAATTATTTATAGAAAAATTATATATAGGACAGCTTTCTCCAAATTCGTTGGGAATTTTTACGTTGTAGCTTTGCGTTACGGGCGCTAGAGTCTAGATGGACAAAACTAGTGTATTGTGTACGCAACAAGACGGTTGGATTTTTTGATACTGATTCTCCAACCCAGTTCCTGGAGATCTGATATCTTATAGGTTTTAATTTCAACCCTAATTTGGTACACCTGACTCTACTAATTAAATCCATGAGCTCTCTAGCTGTTGAATGAGGTGTGCCTTGTTAGGGTTGGAATGAAAACATAGAGGACGGTGGATCTCCAGAGTTGGTTACCACTGATCCAACAGAACTCATCTCGATTTGCGAAGACACTCACCTGTCGGGGCTGAGAGTAGACTAATCGGTCGGTAAAAAAATGCAAGTGCACCATGAAGGATGGAGTTTTTTGAAGTTCGTATCTACGTCTGAGCTTTGTTAAGACGAAGGTCCTACGGCTATGACGGAACCTCTCTCTCCCTTCCATAGTTTCGAGATGGACCCGGGCGAGTCGATAGATATATTTTTTAAAAAGCAAACAAGCCAGACGTATGCGTTGCTGCGGCAACCATTTTGCTTTAATTATTTCTTTTATTTTACCTTTATTTATCACGACAGGTCAACAGAGAAATCACTCTTCTAGTGATGGCATGGGGAATCAAAATGAGTAGGGAATCAAAAGACTTGTGTAGCCAATCAGACGTATACTGTGTGATGACCTAAGTATGCCACTTTTGCCAAGGTTAGCATCCTTCCTCTGGGTCTCATAACGAAGCTCACTGGTCACGTTTATATGCACACGGTAATGCTATTGTTGTCGGCACTACGAGTAAGGCAATAGATTCGTTTTTTGCCTCTGCAAAAGTGGCCTGTCCGTAATACTTAAGTTTACAAGTAAATAATATATAATTTGATTAAAATGTAGCATTAAACTGTAGTAGCCTAATAGGAGGGGCCAGATGCTTTTGATCCTACTGTTCTTTACCCACTAAGTCTCGCCACTTGGGCAAAGTAGCCTATGCCAACTGTCACAATACGGCAATATTATACGCTCGTCTTTGCCGCATGAATTTTTCTTTTGCAAAAGTCATGTCTTCAGTTCATTTTACTTGCAAACTTGTTGGAAAGCAGAAGACGGCGCATTCAAAAGGGGTTACATCAGTGTTATTTGGGTAGCGAGGTACCAATCCTGCCACCTCGAGCAACCAGACGAAAATGAAATTATACGAGAGGATGCGCCCAGCCATGCGTCCACAAGTTTGTGTGGATAAGTGCATGGATGGAACCACTCGTGTAGTTTTTGTTTTTATTCTTTGGGGAAAGCAGACTTTAGTGTTTCCCACCGAATGTGGACTTGTTCGCCTGTTCTAATGAATCCCAACTCTTTTAAGTTGGTCGGAGCCTTTCCTTTCCTGTCGGAGCCCTAACTGCCATGAGCCTTTAATAATCTGGAGTTTGGAAGCTAAATGGTAAGAAACACATGAGATGAAGATATTTTATTTTCTATTATGAAAACCAGACATGGACCAGATTATTATTAATTATTTGAAGTATTTACTTTTAAAATAAAGTATTCACCAACCCAGTGATATGTCATCAGAGTAGCTATCGTAGGCTTAGGCACCATCTACTGAGTGAAAATACAGCAAAAATCTAATTATTAAATTGTGTATTATTGTTTCACAACACATTTTCTGCATAGTGTAAATATTTGTGGGCACATAAACACCAGTAACACACAGTGAGGTATGCGTTTCAAAAGGCACAGGGTTGGACATGTCCCTAAAGGCAGGGAAGTCCTCACCCTTTACTACTGGTACAGGATTTTCCTCCAGCACACGTCTTAATCTGTGCGCTGAGGTGAGTGGTTGTACAGGTAAGGAAGCAATACCCTGTGCCTACCTTGGCCCACCACAGAGATGTGCAATCCTGGTTGCTGCCCTGACTACGTGCCTCTGAACAGGAGCAAACCTGTCTTAAAGGAAGGTCAAGAATGCTACAAAACAGAGACCCTAGTGACAGGAGAGCATGGTTTTATGAACCCCAATAATGTGTGGAGGACCGGTGAGCTGTCAGTTATTGGCTTGTTTGAGCCAATCAAAAGAAGATTGGTTCAAATTAAGAAGTACTGTACCACTTGCTAGTTGTTTGCACTTTCTAGTTGTGCTCGTTTTCGGTTTCGTGAAGCCTCGCGCTTGCATCACTGAAAATGTTTTGTATCTTGAATGCAGGTTGGTTACAACTGCTAACCGAGCCCAGACCTTCTTAGGTTCAGCTGTTGTGCAGAAGCCAGCGAGTGCCATGGCTACTGACCAAACAGCTCTGCCTGCTGCTGAGCAAGCATGCTTGAATTCCATGAGATAGTATGCAAATAATGCAGATAACATTTATTTTTCCTGTTTTTTGTTTGTCTTGCAGTTACAAAGAAAACTGGATCTACAAAAGATGAGGGATCCACCAAAGGTTTCCAGTCTTTATTTTCTTTTCTTGTCTGTTGTTTTCTTGTCTGCTTCTCTAACTCAAAACTCTTCTTCCATTGCTGTCTGTTTTTAATGCTAGAAAACCTTCTCACTTTATAAAACTTGCTCACTTTCTAGTGTTTTCATCAGTCCACATTAAATACTGCACAGCTTTCCCAACTATGCCTACTATGCTATAGTACAAGAACTGTAAAAATGGAAATGATACTGTTGGGATTTAAATTTGGTACTAAGGGAGTATGATACTCCGTCAGCATTGTTTACAAAATGAATGTCTGGCCAATCCTGTTAGCCTCTAGGCCAGATAACCAAATTCCTACAGGACTGGACAGACAGGACACCACATAATTGGTTTATTACCCCAACCACAGGTGTCTGCAGGGGGATGGTAGGGAGAGAGGGTGTGCACTAGGGAAACACAGATGTCTCAGTACATGGTACAAGCTAAGAAGCAGGAGACCCGGCACAAAGCACACAGAACATACCTTGTGAAGAATACCGTAATAATAATCCTGACTGGAGTACCCCAGTTCTCTGGGTGACCTGCACGGGCAGGCCTGGAGATACCTGTTCTACACAGTATTTAGCCTGCTGCCAAGCCCGGCCATTAGCAGCCCCTGGGCTTCCAGTGTGTCGTGATGAGCTGTTCCCTGCAATGACAGTATCCGCCTGAAACTTTACTTAAAGTACTTTAAATGTTGTTCTTCGCACAAACTCAACCATGAATGTTAGCGGTGACCGAGAACCTTCCACAGACCGTGGCAGGGTTCGAGCGTGTCCAGCAACCCCACAGGGTGGGGCGCGAGCGGTCATAGTGGCACCTGTAGACAGTAGGCCACCAGCTGGCGGGGACTGTACCTGCTTTGTGCATTCCGAAGCAGGTACATTGCAGACCGTAGGGCCTGTCCACACATGGGCACACTGCCTTGTTATCAGGTACCAGACAGTGGGACCCATGAGGCTCTTCCACGCTCCCTTCCCGTCCCCACCTAGCACAAACTACTGTGTGTTGTGTATTAGCTGAGGTTATTATGATATTTAATATATTTCGTTCTTAATCTGCGTGAGTGGAATGAGTGTATGGCCATTGGTTAACATGGTTAACCCCATTAGTGCTTTAGATATGTTGCAAGGTCTGGGAATGTTGTTAGCCAGGTCTGGGACGCAAGCTCATAAATCAGGCGAATGCAGTCGTGTTCTTTCGTTGTAAGTGTCTCTGGTTTTTGTAAATAAATTGCAAATAATGTTCTAAATAGAGTGTCTTCTTATGACAGACAGCAGCTTTGAGAAGGAGTTTGTGGAAACTCACAACACGTATCGCAGGAAACACGGAGCACCGCCGCTGACGCTGAGCCGAGACCTGTGCAAATCTGCGCAGTCGTGGGCGGATCACCTGCTGTCCGTCAAAAAGATGGAGCACAGCGAAACCGACGAGGGAGAGAACATTTACTACGCCTGGAGCTCCGCCCCAAAGAAACTCACAGGTGCGCGGCAAGCCGTTTGATCACAGGACGTCTCTGACTAGAGGCCAAGTGACTGGTTCAGGATATTTAAAAAAACTCATTTTACTACATATAAATCTTGAATATATACTGTAAATTTCACCCGCTTTCATCTAATGTGCAGTCCAAAAGTATTTGGACAGTGACAGTTTTTGTTGTTTCTGTCCATACTCCAGCAAATTGGATTTGAAATGAAACAGTGAATACACGGTTAGTGCAGACTGTTGGCTTTAATTTGAGTTTTGAGTACATTTTGGTTTCACCATGTAGAAACTACAGCACTTTTTATACAAACCCCCCCCCCCCCCCCCCATTTCAGGGCACCACAATGTTAGCCATATTAATGCGATGTAAATGAAAGTAGTCGTGTTTAGTACTTTGTCGCACATCCCTCGCATGCAATGCCTGCTTGAATGGTGCGGCCCATAGACCTCCCCAGGTACTGAGTATCTTCTCTGGTGATGCCCTGCCAGGCCTGTACTGCGGCCATCTTCAGCTCCTGCTTGTTTGGGGGACCAGTTGCCTTAACTTTTCTCTTCAGCAAATGAAACACATGTTCATTTGGATTCAGATCGGGTGACTGCCAGTCAAGAGTTTTCTCTTGCAGCCACCAACACCCCCACTCCCCACCCCCCAACGGAGTAACGGTTTATAAAACGGACGGATGATGAATGGGTGGACATTTGTGATGGTATTAATATGACTAAGGGAAGCATTTTGTACACATGTTTTTAGTGCTTTGTGTGTTTATCATTATTAGGGTTTATCACTGTCATTATGTTATTCTTTTGCTGTGTTTGCAGGAAAGGAGGCAGTAGACAGCTGGTACAGTGAGATCAAAGATTACGACTTCAGCAAACCGGGACCCAGTATGGACACTGGTAACTCCAAATAAAATTTTGTGTACACATAGCCAAATCAAATGCTGTAGGAATGAAGTCCCACTAACCCTGACATGGATGGAGCCACAGTCACCTTTTGCTAACAAACACTCAATAACTAGAACCAATCCTATCGCTTAAATACAAGAACAGTAGACTTGTTTTTGATTAGAGGTGGGACCATCACTCAAATTAATTGTTGGGCTATTCACCAGCAGATTCTTAAAAGTTTAGCAATGTAATCAGGAAATCCAAAAATGTTTTTGCAGTGCATGGTAACTGCTCAAAACAAGCTTTAAGAGTGTTGTTGTGTGGGCTAGCCCGACTCCAGAGAGAATGTTTGTGAAGCTTTTAAGTGGGTTTGCTGCTGTGAAACAAGCTCACAATTCATCCACCCGTTTGACGTGATTCATTATTATTTCCAGCGAAGCCAATGGAGCTTGTATACGCCTATTGTGTACTGGACATGATGCCCACAACTCGAGTGCTTGAGTAAAGGCAACGCCAAATCAGCTCTTAATCATTTACAGAAAATTGTAGAATGCCCCACCCATACGTTTTATGAATCCTTGGTACCAGTATGTGATGTATTGTATATGTCCTGGAGTCTGTAAAAACTCAAGCAGGCATCACCAGTCAGATTTAAAAGTATGTATTTACGCTGGTAAGAGCTGGCGGTGCATCTTTTACGATAGGGGTGTGCAACCCTGGTTTCTAAGAGCAGGGTCGTACACCCCTATTGCAAAAAAAAGGCACCACCAGCTCTTACCAGCAAATACACCGCTACGAAACTGCCACTCAGTTCAGACCCCAGAAACCGGGGCGCAGCACTTAACTGGCCAGTTAAAGCGGACGATTACGCGGTTAGTTAGTTCACATCCCTGGTTTGAACCTCCCCAACGGTTTCTTGGGTTCAGAGTGTAAACAGAAATCCTGTGGCTGTTCGGGATTATGAGCTGCGGAGCCCTGTTTCACAACTGACGGTGCTGGCGGGCCTTTCAAGTGGCAAGCCTGTCAATTACTGTCCCTCTGGCCCCGCCCCTTCTGGTCTAATAGTATTCTGGAGCACTGCCTTTCCGCACGGCTCATTTCTTGAGAATGTTCGGTATTTACAGCACCCCAGCTGTATTTTTTAGTAATTGCCCTGCGGTTGCGAACCAACCTAAAATGAAAAGCCCTGTGCAAATGAAATATAATTACAGTGAATGGTCATAGTAACAACAGTATTGGTTGTAGTATTTTTGTGTTATTAGTCAACATACGGTTGTTTTTAAAAGCCCAGCTATGCGTCTCGATGCACATTGCCGTTACACAAACTGGAAACATCATATCAAGATCTGACACCTGTTCAAATCTGTTTCACGTTTGTTCATGCAAAAATAAAATTAAAGTATGCTTCCGCTTAGCAGGAGCAGTATCTGACCATGCAGATAATCTCGCTGAAATGTGAGTGTTCTAGATATTTGCTGCACCCTGATAAAACAGACCTCATGGGACCATTTTCATGTGGCCTCATTGTGCCACAAATTTACCCTAGAAAAATTCAACAGGAACATCTCTTTTCAAATATAACCCCGCGGTTGTTCATGAGCTTAATTTCCATCCACAGAGCTTAATTTCTGCATGGTTTTATTGAACTACTACTTCTACCAAAGTACACCAACCGTGAAGTCTATATCTGCACAAAGTCTGGTGCAGGCGGATTAGTTTGAGACTTGACTGGTGGTGATGTGATGGTCATGCGTTCTGTCACGTAACCGCCACTCAGCTTTCATACTCGTCCACTTGCGCGAGACAAAACTGTCTGGATGGACAGATGCCAAATGGAAACATACCGTAATTTCATTTTTGGGTGAACTGCCCCTTTACTTGACATTATTACATTACAGACGTGTTGTAGGAAGAGCGTCGTTGAGCGCACAAGAAGCTGACAATGTAGCCCTCTGGTGTCCCCGACAGGGCACTTCACCCAGGTGGTGTGGAAGAGTTCGGAGGAGGTGGGGGTGGGTCTGGCCACCGACGGAAACACTGTGTTTGTGGTGGGCCAGTACAGCCCTGCGGGGAACATCACCACTGTGGAGTACTTTGAAAATAACGTCCTGCCAGCAGGTAAATTAAATGTGAAAAGTGTGCTTTGCATGAAAGGTCACAGGGTGACAGCACAATCGTTTTGGAGAGAATAAAACAAGTAATGAAAGAATCTAAGTGGGTCTAAATAGTTAAATATGATCACTGCCACTGTTTTTCTATTTATTTATTTTTTTGGTACTTAGCACAAGAGGTTAAAAAATTACAACTCTCAGGTGTTCATTAGACATTATTTTTTCATTTTAATAATAGCTTTAATTTGCTTATTCAACTGACCGTTTTTTTCCAGAGCGCACAATGCCTAGTCAGCTAGCATACAGTGCCCACTAGTGGCCTACTGTCAGTACAGCTGTCATCCATCAGCATTGGTAAATCGGCACTGCAGTAGCCTGCTAGTGAACAGTTAACAGTTAAAAGTAAAGCTAATTTGTAAAAAAAAAAAAATGATAATAATTAAATTACAAATGAATGCTAGTGCAGATGCAGAACATGACTTTCTATACTATACTTACTATAAAAACAAATCATCAGTGTAAAACAACAATACTATAATAGACATATTGTCACACATATGTCCTTCACTGGAGAGAGGATATTAGTACATAGTCTGCAGTGCAAGAGTTGTGTCATTAATTATGATGGGCACCAGTAGTATAGCAGTACTGGTAAAGAAGTCAGAAGAGGGATGTGCACTCAGGCTAGGCATAAAAGGCTAACTGAAAATCCAACAATAATAAAATGATTAGATTGTGTGAGATTACTTATTACCATTGACCTTTATTTTCACAACATGTTTTCTGTAAATTGCAAATGTTGTTCGGAGTGGTTTTGTGTACTGTATGTTTCTAATCTTTGTCTCTCGTGGTTATTTGTACCCTTCCTCACTCATGTGTCCTGTCCCACAGTGGGATGAGCACCTGTGATCCATCAGAGGTGGCAAACCATGTGACGGGTGACAGCGAAGAGGCCTAAGCCCAGAGGAGCTGAATTTGTTAAAAAAAATGGGCTTCTTTTTATTGAAATTATCACCCCGTCCTTTTTCGACAAAAGAACTGTCATCTCTATGGTTAAAACATCGTCCTCACTGTCTTGTTTTAATGAGAACTGTAGTCGTCATGACTCCGATGTTATCCTCTCTGTCGCTTTTCAAACTAGAGGATCATATTCACTTTCACTCCAAACTAATCAACCCATTTCAATTCACCAGCGCCTTGTGTGACAAATGTGCCTCGACTGTGAAATTATAGCCCTTCATCTTTGCCCTTCTCTGGAACTCTGTGGGAAGAATGCTGCCTCACTGGTTATTAAGCCTTTAACTGCCAGCTCAGCTGAGTGATGTATTTATTTGTGTAATTAGGAACATATGCAAAAGGCAACGAACAAATTAAGCAAATAAATATAATTAATACGCAGAAATATATGGACACGTAAGCTACATTTGGAAACAAAAAGAAGCCCAATCACTGCCACTGTTAAAGGGTTAAATAATTTTTTTTTTTTTTTAAACAATAACAGCAACACTGTTATTGGTTGGCTGGAGCCATGCCTACTTATTGAGTGGGCACAAAAACCGGAGTTACATTTATAAGGTGTGCCTACTTTCCACAAAAAAGAGGCTAATACCAGGAAACCGAGAGTGGAGTACAAGCGAGCCAATAAAGTACAAGGAAGCCTGGCTGAAAAACTGTGGTGCTGTTTTGATTTATCTTGCCTTTCTTTTTCTTTTTTTCTGGAACTCGTGAGGGTGAAAGGAGACTTTTTCCATTTGTTTGTTCATTTCACTAAATGAGCAAACTCTCTCTCTCTCTTTTTTGACAATAAACACCGGTGAAAACCGAAATTACTGTAACACCCTGTGTCCGACTATTCTGTCCCTCTCAGGGGTGTCAACTTGCGTGTGACAAGTGCATTCTCATATTGAGATTTAGTGTCCATATTTGCAGAAAGACAACACTCGCCAAGTCAAGGCAGTTTCACCACAGTTTCCCTAAAGTTGCTCATTTTGCCAGTACATTATCAGGGCCATGTTTCAGAATCTGAGAGGTAATGCACAGAGGCCCTTCTCTGTTAATTGTTCTCCCTAAACCATGTTTCATATAACCCACCTTTTAAAAAGATGGCACCTCCCCTGTCCTGGTTTCTGTTCTGTGAGGGCTGATAGGTCTGTATGTGAAAGGTTGCTCAGGTGAGTCTTCATAATTCAAGGTGTGGGCTTGGGTGGGTGTCTGTCACAATACACAATGTCCCTGTTCTGGTTCCACTGAGTCATGTACTCTATGCCTCCCACCCTCTCCCCAAGGTGGTTATGATATATTTGTGGTGGAAACTCTAGAGGCCACAAATGTGAAAACCTAGGATAGACAGTGAACTAGTTTAACCTGTCAGGGAAAACAGGTTTAACTAAGATGTAGAACTTAGCAAAATACCAAGATTGCAATGCAAAAATTTTAATAGCAAACAATGTAACAACAAAATCAATGGAAGTGCAATTATATCGTGGCCACAATAGTCGCACTGTTGGTAAAAGAACCGCTAGAGAGAGTTGGTGGGTGAGCCAAAGTGTGAGACTGAAGAGGTGAGTCTTCAGTCAGCAATTGAAGGTGGAAAGTGGTTCTGCTGTTCTGACTGATGTGGGGAGGTCATTTCACCACTGGGGGCCCAGGACAGACAGCAGGCATGACCTGGAAATGCAGGCACCCAGAGGCCCCAGGCATGCTGAGATTGCAGAATGAAGGGGTCTAGCTTTTCTGGAAGGTTTGATGATCGCCGAAGGTAAGCCAGAGCAGTCCCCTTAGCAACCCAGTAGGCTAGCACCAAGGTTTTGAATTTGATGGAAGCCGCAAGAGGTAGCCAGTGGAGGCAAGTGAGAAGGGGGGTGACATGAGAATACTTTGGGCGGCTGTAGATCAGGTGAGTTGTAGTATTCTGTTTGAGCTGGAGGGGCCTGGTTGTGAAACTGAGGTTTACAGCCACAAAATGAGAGCAGCCTAATTAAAAAAGAATACAACGACAAAACTATTCAGATCAATAAAGGAACCAAATTCTTCAATATTTGTGCATTTTGAAATCGCTTTCAAAATTCTGAGTTCTGAACGATCGTCATTCACGATGCACCCATGTCTCTGAGGTTCTACTGTATTACTAGTAGTAAATAGTGAGAAATCTCTGTGGATCCCCTGTTGAGACCAGAGCTGGGTCATGCTTCTCCACATGCGGTTTCTTTACTAGAACTGCCACTGGTTTCCCCCTCCGCGAGCGTGGCTTCCTTCCTGTGACTTTGCAGCGCCTAATCGCACGCCGTCACAGCAACGGCAGTCACTGACACCTGCCACGGCAACGGACCAAGGTGCTGCACTTCTGCGACCAGTTCTCACGACCCGATCGGCACCGATTCCTCGTCATCCCCTGAACATGGCGTTCAGCTTTTCGGGTGAGTAAAGCCACGAATCCGCCCGAGAGCTGCACGGCTGCAGCACGACGCGAGCACGCATGAGGTCTGCACACTTTCAGTTCTCATGCCTCCTCAGTGTTCGGGGACATCTGCACTTAGCTCTGGCTTATTTAGTAAGTTAAAATGTCCTTTAGCCAGGAACGTCAACTGAGAACTCAATTCCCTTCTGCAGGGGTTACTCGGGAATCAAAGTGGGTTGAGAGTTAGGGAATGCAATGGTAGCCAATCAGAGGTAGAGGGCGATTTGGCGGTCAGATACAAGTCTAGGTCTGCCCAGCTGGGGTACTTTTGGGGCTGTATGCAATTTTTGCTCCAGACCCTTGAGCAGAGAGCTGTTTTTGTCTAAAGTAGATTAATGTGTCGTGCACAGCCACACGAAGTATAAATGAGCCTTAGTGGGGTGTGGCACAGAGCGGCACTCTCAGTCAGGTTGCGGTTAATCTCTACACTCTGAACTCTTCGGGTTTTGAGCTCGCAGCGTTTCTCTTGGTTGAGCCCCAAAACCCTCAAGAACCACCCTCCCTTCCTTCACATGATGTACATGATCAGACGAAACCATTACAGTCAAAACCTCACTTAGTCGATCAGTAGTCACTTCAGATCGGTGAAATGATGGATGCTACTCTCTCGTTACATCTCAGGCAGAAGACTGTGACCTCAGCCTCAGTCTCCTGACTGAGACAGAAGGACAACGAGTGAGATCAGCTACCTGCTAATCTTAAGATGGAGGAGCTATTATGTTACCACATTCGTTTTCAAATCAGGGGTGTCTCACTGATGACACAGAGTGCAGCTTGAACACTGAAGCCACAAAGCTGAGCTGAGCTGTGCTTAAAAGCACAGTGTGCACATCTACTGCGTTCAGCTTGAGTGCCATGCTCCCAGCGGGGGAGTCGCCATTTTAATCCACAACCTTTGAGTTATAAGACCAGTTCCCAAACCATCATGCTACACTCCTGCCTCTAATACCTGGGCACAAACTTGTTGCCCCTCTCTGTACTTCCTATTCTGAAGGCAGATTGCAACACAGGAAATGGAATCTGTGACCACTGCAACACTACAACACATAGCAACGCAGTGTTGTCGAAACAACATCTACTTACAGGAGCTCAAAATGAAACTCTTTCTTCATGCACTTTTCTGTTCACTAGACAGTTTGTGTGTGTGTGTGCATACATGCATGTATAAGCATAGATCTGCATGTGCATGCATTTGTGTCAGTGTTGTATTTTTTGGTCAAGGGGGCCATGGGATAGGTTCTGCTCTTCTGCTGATTCCCAAACGTTGTGTGAGCATATATTCATATTACTAGGAAATACTTTTCTATTGTTAAGATTTAGACTCCAATCAGGCAAAAGTGGTTTAATCTTAGAGTCTGACTTTCAATTTTAACATTTTTTTCACTATGGGAAGTATTCCATGGGGGCACTGTAATGATTATGGCAAATTTGATTGGCTGATTACTTGCATTATTGACATTTATAGAGAAAGTACAAATGAGAACGGTGTGTGAGTACATGTATATGTACATGTGTGTGCGTTTACATATATGTGTGTGTATGTGTATATGTTTGCACGAGTGTGTTTTTCGTTATTTTTTTTGTTTTTAGGTGGGATAAAATAAGGACAGGTTCTAGTGCCCTTAATATTTATAGAACTGCAGTACATACGTGGGAAAAGAGAGAGAGTGGGTGAGAGAGAGAGAGAGAGAGAGAGAGAGAGAGAGAGCGAGAGACTGCAGACTCTCAAGCGCAGAAGCTGACGGGGCCTTAAAGGAAGCAGAAGTGAAGCAGGTGTGTACACGGGCTGTGTGTGTGTGTGCGTGTGTCTGTCTGTGTACGTAATATGATGGATGCTACCGAAAATGTTGATGAATGATTCCTTAATCACAGCCTTCCATGCGGAGAAGGCGCTTGGCAGAGGCAGGCGAGACGTACAGTAACTAGGGTCATTATTCAGGTGTGTGATTTCACACCGGCAGCCCGAGTGTGTATGTGTAAATAGCGCGCGGAAGGCAGCGCGGTTTTGTCAGCATTTGTTCCCTGCATGCTCTTGTTGTGTGGAAATGGCTTTTGCCGGAATCTCTGTTCTGCTGATTTTATTGCACCTGCTGAGAGTCTGACTCTTAGTGAGATCAATTCAGTGCACTTGTCTTGATGATTATTGCCTTTGTAGAGGCTTGTGTCCGCAATACAGTTACTGCAGAAACTGTTCATTCATATTGCAAGGCTGGATAACTTTAAGAAGGTATATTAGACTTAAGATTAAATATTATAAAAATAAATGAGCAGTCAGCAAGAATACTGCACCGATACACCGCTTCTTGTCAACAAACATCCAAGATCAGATCCAATCAGAGCTCATTTGAGCATAAACAGCTGGAGGAATTAGATCATTTAGCAGAGACCCTGTTAGCATGCTTAATAGAGGAAGCAGGCGCGTAGTGGATTCTCCTTTGTGCACTGATTACACAGTGAAAATGAACAAAACATATTTACTGTATGACTCACCTGCAAGGTGCAATCAGCTTCAGTAGATATCAACTACCAAACCCTAAATCAAATATACGGTGATATAGTAAAATAAAATATATCATCAGGATATTGCAGCAATGGGCAATATATTTGCAAATATATTCATTATTTCTGCTCTTATTGCTTGATATTGCAGTAGGCCTCAATTGGTAAACAAGCATACATAAATTTCAGGATACTCCATATTTACAAATAGGAATGCTGTATATTATTTGAATAAACCAGAATAAGAGCTGTGTAAAGCAAACAGACGCAGTTGTCTGTTTCTGTTTGCTGGTACGCACCACTAATGAGTGTCGTCTTTGCAGCGCAGCTTGACAACAGCCTAATGCACCATAATTTATGTATTCTACGTTCAATGGACCATCTGTTATGTGCATTAACTTGTGAAGCACTTTGGGCTGCAGTGCACTGTATGAAAGGTGCAAAACAAAGTTAAACAACAATAATAATAATGACAAGGACAACCATGATGACAACAACAATAATAAATAATATAAATAATGCAAAGGGACTAAAGAATGGGCCTGATACAGACAAGCACACACACCCACCCACCCCCACCCATCCACACCCACACACACACAGAGGAACATTATAATGCACCCTACAGCGCTACTGCAATACTGTGCACGTTGCTTATGGGGTAGACGTTCAATAGAATGGTGTGGTAACCAAATGTGTGCAGTAGGCAGAACAGCAAGTGCATGAATTTTATTATTTTAAAAAAATATAAATTTGTCATCTCCAATTCCGCCCAAATTTGGAGTATTCGCAAACTGTGAAAACTACCTGGGAGGGTGAAGGCAACTCACGAAACACTCGGTGCCAGCCAGCTGCTTCTTCTCACACCGCAGCCACAGGCCGCGGGGCATGTGGACAACAGGGAGGGAGGAGACCCAATTGTATGCGTGTGCAGAGAGAAAACCACGGGTGCCTGGACAGCCAACAGGGTCGCTTGAGCTATGAGGGCTGCTATCCCCACAGACTGAATCCTTCCAGTACATGCACTGTGTGATTTAAAGCCAAATCTGCAAGGCTCCCAGCCGCAGGCACCAGTGGCTTGGGCCGGATTCGATCCAAAACCGTGTTGCTCGCTGAAGGAGTACCACCGGTGAGCTGCTTAGCAGCCCACAGCAGTCACATAAATAATAACGGAAAATAATAGCAGGTAGCGGGCTGAAATGATAATGATAGCTGGTTTGAACAAGTGACCACGCGTGGCTTTGACTTTGATGTTATAGTGCCTCACTGAAGAGGGGCCAGCTGCCTACCGTGGCATCTGGACAGACTGCATCACTTTCTCTCATCTAGCTACACCCCACCCCACCCCACCCCACCAAATCCCAGCTTCCTGGATCGTCATGGTTATCATAATCAAATCTCGTCAGTTAACCCCAGGCTAGTAATTCAGCTGATTATTAGCTGTGCAGAGCTGTGATGCAGAGGATCGTGGGTAGTAAGGGGGAGGGAGATTGGCATTTTTCCAACTATTAGTACTGAGCTGGGAATGAGGAAGAGCACGGGAGAGGATGGGTTGGGTAGTGTTAAGACATGCACTTAAGAACATACACATTTAGGCTTGTGTACACTGTAGGTGCGGGAAATAAGGTGTGGAAAGGTCTGCTGCTGCTATTAACCTTGCACTTAGATTAAGAAACACAGAGCTGAGGGCAGGGCTGCGGGGGGTGGGGGGTGGAGACGAGGGGGAGGTATTTGGCATACATATTCGCTGGCAGGTCTTAACCTTTCCTTCCTCTCACTGGCTGAGAGCGCCGCTGTGATTGTGATAATGGAAATGCTAATGTTCCCAGTAGCCTTTTCTCTTTCAGGTGAAATGTGGATATAGATATATTATTTCATACTTTTTTGAAGGGAGGAAGAAACTTCATAGTACACCCAACATGCCCACAAACCCTTGGATGGCCTGGCAGAAACGTTTAATTAATGTTCCTGTTCTTTTTTCTTTGGCTTGCAGTAGTGACGAAAAACAGAACCATGACAGGTATGTTCATATCCTATATTTCCTTCCATCAGCATTATTATTTTTTTTTTACATTGTGTTTTCTATTTAAAAAGTCTCACTACCATTGCATTTACATTATACTCATTACAATTTAATAAACACAACTTAATAGATAGATTTAGAAGCGAGTTTCATTAGAAGCAGTGCCAGACATTGCTTACAACATTCCCAGACCAGTGAGAACATGCACAACATCACTAAAGCACTGAAGCAAGTTAACTGTGATAACCAAGAACCCAAATACATATTGTGAATACATTGAGTTTGCATCTATATCGAGCCACATCAAAAGAAAACCACAAAAACTGCCATTAGAAACATAATTACTCATTACAACAGACTAAAGTGCTAGGCTGTGGGGATTGTATGAGAGCCAAGATGCAGTTTAAAGAGGTGGGTGGGTCTTCAGTGTGCATCAGCAAATTCTGCCGTCCTGACCATGGTCTGGCCTGGGTGAAACCACAGCAACCTTCAAAGCACTCTGTGGGGAAATGACACCTGGTACTCTCTGTACACAGAGACGTCACTGTGCGGGTCACACAGCCTGAAAGGTCACGAAGCAGAGACAGAGGGCCAGGTTTACCAATGAAACAGTCACAGCGCGAAAACATCAGCAGTATTGCGGTGCTGCAGTGGTCGCAGATACTGACACTAGTGACTGATTTACAAAGACTGTTTCTATCCACACAGCCAAATACATTAAACGGCCTCATTCACAATTTTGCGGTGGGAGACGCCCATAAAAAGGGTCAGAAACAGTATGACATGCTTACTCATCCAGACTACAAAGCACTCATAAATGAGTACGGACTGTATTAATTGTTTTTTTTTTTTTTTTTACTAATTAGCAAAACTTCTGTGGTTTGTCCAGATGCACTAACCACAATTGCCTTTAATTAACTGTCTGTAACACTTGTATTCTAATATCTCAACTCAGGGTTTTTTTTAGTATACACAGAAGTACATAGAGGTAGAGGAGAGTCCGTATAAACATGGATTTTGCTCATTTACTCATAAAATATTTGGCCTAGCACAATGAAATTTTACTAAAAACAGCTTTGGCATGCAAGTAGTCATTACCCGTAAGTAGTCAATTCATAACTTAATGAAGTTGGATACAATTTAAACCAATGTACAAGAAGTCCGATGTAACATTCATATGACCTAGTCGGTACATTGTAACAGAATAACTAACAGTAAATGAAAACGCCTTATAATGTAGGCATGGAGGTTTTTTCTGCACATACTAATGTTAATCAAGCAAACACATTTCCAATGGTAATGTGAGACCAGCCACATCCTCAGATTATGAAGCACGGGGTTTTATTTATGAGAAAAGACTGCGCAAACATTGATACCCAAGCAACTTCTCATCACTGAGGAAAGCTGCTTTTATTTGTTTCTTAAAGCCCAGGTAAGCTTTTACAAAGCAAATAGCCTACTATACAGACCAATCTGGTGTGTGCTTATCATAAATGCCTGTGAGCCTCAACACAGCAAGCAGATTAGCTGAACACATTTAATATTAAACACTGTCAAACACGTCGATGAGTAAAATTAATTTATGTAACAAATATTAAACACCATTTAAAATGCCTAAGTTCTCCCCAAAAGGACACTGCATGTAGATGGTTTTCTACAACATCTAGTGTCCCTAATATTCAAATTTGAAGCAGTCTCCACGACGGCCCAAAGGGAAGCATGCTTCATATTTTCTGTGCGATCTCCCCACCACTTCAGTCCCTTGTAAAGATCAGGTTCTTATACATCAAAACATGTCTTAATGTGGTGACAGATGTGGTTGAAAGCTTTGGTTTTTGCAGGAATCAGCATTGCAAACCCATCTCATCACAGTCACAACAGTTTCTTGGCTTTGTTCACGCAGAAGGCAGCTTTGAGAAGGAGTTTTTGGACACGCACAACACGTATCGCCGGAAACACGGAGCACCGCCGCTGACGCTGAGCAGAGACCTGTGCAAATCTGCGCAGTCCTGGGCGGATCACCTGCTGTCCATCAAAACGCTGAAACACAGCAACACCAAGAACGGGGAGAATCTGTACTACACCTGGAGCTCCGCCCCCAAGAAACTTACTGGTGTGCGGCGAGCGGTTAGATCGCAATTCCTCCTACAAGGGGTCGAGTGACTGGCTCAGGATAAAAGACTAATTTATTACAAAAATGTGAAATACATTTATACAGTTTTGATATAACAAAATAATATATACAAATGTAAAGTGCATTTGTAGTGTGTTGCTACGTATTTACCGTGTTGATTATGTATTTTTTTTTAATAATTGCTTTGTTAATGACTGCATGTTTTTATAGGAAAGGAGGCAGTAGACAGCTGGTACAGCGAAATCAAAGATTACAGCTTCAGCAAACCGGGATTCCGATCAAACACTGGTAACCTTAAAACAAATATTGTGTACAATGTCATCTAATAGTTAAGGATCTGAACCAGAAGTTTGTTTTTTAGGCCAAAAAAGGCACAAAGGTTAGGATACTATGTGCTGAGTAAACATTTGACATGATTTACTTTTATTAGCAAGAGCAGCTCTGAAGCACTTAGGCTAATGTGATGAAGCTGACAATGTCGCCCCTGGTGTCCCCAACAGGGCACTTCACCCAGGTGGTGTGGAAGAGTACGGAGGAGGTGGGAGTGGGTCTGGCCACCGACGGAAACACTGTGTTTGTGGTGGGCCAGTACAGCCCTGCAGGGAACATCACCAACCAGGGCTACTTTGAGAATAACGTCCTGCCCGCGGGAACATCCACGCAGGAACGTGGGCAAGATAAGCCGAAGGGCACAGCAGGTGAAGGGACAGAACCTGAGATCATTAAACCCATTACACTCCATTATCACCCTGCAACAGGATAGAGTCATATTTTCATAACAATCTTCACAAAAGATTGTTAAATTTCTTTGCCAGTGCGATAAAAATATGCACTTTAATGCCATTTTTTGCCCTTTATTTTGTGCCCCACCACAAACTCAGGCACTCTATAGGCACTGGTACCATTTTAAAAGCATAATTTTAGCATCGGTATCGGCCAAATCTACGCAGAACCCATGCCTAATTCTCTGTTTAGAGCCCAATAGCAATAGTTCATTATTACAATTTTGCACATTTCCTCTGATGATTTTAATTTGTTCCATTATTTGGTTGACCCTAATTGGAATCGTCCCTCCAGAACCCTACAGGTCCACCTGTGATTCACTGAGGGAGCTGAAGGTCACTCACGTGGTCCTTAAGGACACTGCCGTGAAAAGTAAGGAAGAAAGCGGTGTGGTCACTCGGCCAGGTCAGTGGTTCTTCTGTCTGCCTCTAATCCTCCAGTCAAGCCTTCGGTTTGAGATCTGCGATAGCTGAGACACCGTAACCCCCCCCGTCTCTCTCTCAGTGTACCTGTCCCTGTGTATGGATGTCACGTTTTTTTGTCTCACAGTCACAGTCAGGCTGGTTTCTTGGCTTTGTTCACGCAGACGGCAGCTTTGAGAAGGAGTTTTTGGACGCGCACAACGCGTATCGCCGGAAACACAGCGCTCCGCCGCTGACGCTGAGCCGAGACCTGTGCAAATCTGCGCAGTCCTGGGCGGATCACCTGCTGTCCGTCAAAACGCTGAAGCACAGCAACACCAACAACGGGGAGAATCTGTACTACTCCTGGAGCTCCGCCCCCAAGAAACTTACTGGTGCGCAGCGAGCCGTTAGATCGCAATTCCTCCTACAAGGGGTCGAGTGACTAGTTCAGGATAATAAAAAAAACAAATTTATTATGCAAAGTCATGACATATTTATACAGTCATGGTATGTGACTAAATGTCGCAATCATGTGCAAATGTCTAAGTTAATTTTTTTTGTGTCATATGTTTATCATGATGGCCAAATGGTTTGGGATAAAATACTGATTGCTATAAATATTCACCGTTCTCCTATGTGTGTACAGTTCTCCAATTGTTCTAAGTGACTGTTTTAGAGTGTTATATATTTATTGTATTATCATCAGCATCATCCCTCATCATTATCTGACTGTTTGCAGGAAAGGAGGCCGTAGAACAGTGGTACAGTGAGATCAAAGACTACAACTTCAGCAAATCGGGATTCCAATCAAAAACTGGTAACTTCAAATTAAATAAGAGTGTAGACAAATGTCTAAATGAGAGGTTGTGGGGTTTTAGACAAAAAGGCTAAAGCCATGTGCTGAATAAATATTTTACATTATTAACTTTTAGTCGAAACTAAGAGCAGCTCTGAAGCGCTTAGCCAATGTGATGAAGCTGACAATGTCGCCCTCTGGTGTCCCCGACAGGGCACTTCACCCAGGTGGTGTGGAAGAGTTCGGAGGAGGTGGGAGTGGGTCTCGCCACCGACGGAAACACTGTGTTTGTGGTGGGCCAGTACAACCCTGCAGGGAACATCACAAACCAGGGATTTTTTGAGAAGAACGTCCTGCCCGCGGGAACATCTGCACAGGAACGTGGGGAAGATAAGCCGAAGGGCGCAGCAGGTATACTTCGGTATCACCCTATATTATAGGTATATAGCTGCTCCCCATCTGTAGGGGTGTGTTTATATTTTACTAGACTACTTATTTTGTTGTAATGCTGCTGTTGACTATTGACTATCTATCTATCTATCCATCCACCAACTGTAAATATGAGGTTGTTCTGACTGAATATACATTATTGGTGATTGTTTATAAACTATGTGCATCTATAAGGATGAGGTGATGTTTAAAGAACTTAAAATGACCAGGAAAGATTGGTACTCAAATATGACATATCTGTTCATCAAGAAGCTCATTTCAGTGGCTACAAGTCTATCTACTAATCTATTTACCTATTGGATCTGTAAAGATGTGGAGCTGAAGAAATTCAGGCAGTCTCTGCTAGAGGCACAGAACACTTATCGGAAGCAGCATGGGGCGGAGCCTCTGAAGCTTTGCCCTGCCCTCTCCAAGGAGGCGCAGGATTGGGCCGCCTACTTGGTGACCATCAAAACTCTGAAGAACAGCGATGAGGAACATGGGCAGAACTTCTGGAACCGTTGGAGTTCCAACACAGCGCCCCCCACAGGTGCATTTTGCCTCCATCATTGGCCTGATAAAAGTTCTGTTACTGGTGTGGATCAGAGAGTGGGGCGCTTGGAGAATAGCCCTTTAAGGACCCTGCGCAATCAAAATAATTATTTCTAATAATTCTTAATTTTATAAATAAAGAATCAACAAACATAAATATTATGACAGATTCAGATTTTAAATAGGCTTTTTTCATCCAGAAAGCAAAACGATTCTTTTACTGCAAACCATGGAGGATTTGGTCATTGGGCGACCATGCATGTGGCAAGTAACATTATGTTTTACATTTTAACCCATCAGCAGTGTGACCATCTAATGGACTGCCAATCAGAAGTTAAATTGCCAGACCTCCAGCTCTTGTACTTAGCAATGACATACTTTTGAATTTGAAAAAAAGTTAAACTAGGCCCATCTTATTCTGTGGATTAAAGAACACTTTAAATGATTGCACAGGGTCTTTAAGGTGAATGTGGGATTTAGCATTTAATTTTTGGCAGCCTGGCTCCCAGACAATTAAGCATATCGCTAATGAGTTAGAAAAAAGGATCTGAAAAAGAATCTTTGAGCTTTTTGGTTCATTGAATCAGTGATGTATGTTGACAGGCCTAGCCCTTTTTGTAATGAACATAACCTAACATTTGTTTGTTTTGCAGAACTAACCACCCCCATTATATTTATAGTACATGAACAGTTGTAGCTTACCTTTTTAGTGAACAAAAACAAAAAAAAACAAAAAAAAAAGAGCAAAATGCTTCTGCAAGTGTTAGGTCAGTACTGTTTAATATTCAAACAGTATTGTACTTAGAGTTCTTCTGAAGTCAATTGGTGTGGCAAGGATAGGCTAACACGTTTGTGTACAGTTAATTAATGCTAACATGCTAGGTTCAGGTTGTTTAAGGCTAATGCAGTATCATAAGTCTGATTAATGCTACTATGCTAGGTGTAGAGCATTCATTTTTAGGCTAAAGCACACCTTGTTTTCACGTCCGTGGTAATAATGGGATTCTTATATTTCATTGCATATTCATACGGATGAGGTCCGATTAAGGTCCGATTTACGTCTTTAGTGTATTACGTCTCATTTAGACACGCATACATCTACTAGTGTGTTGACAGCCCAAGAATAATAGCTTCCCCATTGTGGGAGCTGGATAAAAGTATAATGTTTTGGTCATTTTATTTAAATGAGAGTCCTCACTCAGAGGGTGGCCCTTTTTGAGACGATAAAGATTACGAGGTACAGTAACCCCAATACTCAGCATAAATAGCATAATAAGCCATAAGCACAACAGCAGAAATAATAATGATGAAACTCTTGTGCCCTGCAGGTTCGGAAGTGGCCGAGGTCTGGTACAAAGAGAGTGAGAAGTACGACTTCTCCTCTCCTGGGTATCAGAGTGGAGCAGGTATGATGCAGTGACCCTCACACTCAAATATCATTTCATATTCAAATATGCTTTTTGCATAAGATAACTTCTCAGAAGCCAAGAGCAGCCAAAATAACCCCCCCCATCTCTAAAATAATAATAACAATTATAATAATATTTCACATTCAATTGATTGCAAAGTGCTTTACAGTAAATGAGGTGAAAATCACCTGAACTGCCACAACTGTGTAACACCCACCTGGGTGTTGCAGGGCGGCCATTTTGTGTCAAAATGCTCAGCGCACGCTTCCCTGTGCTCTCTCCATAGATTCCTTCACTCAGATGGTGTGGAGATACTCCAGAAATGTAGGCATCGGGCTGGCCACCAATGGCCAGGGCCTGTTCATTGTTGTGGCCTACTACGACCCCTGTGGGAACATCCCAAAAAAAGCCTACTACCGTGACAACGTCCTGGCCAAGAAGACAAAATAGATGTCAAATAGAATGAAGGAAAGAGGGCGGGGTAACAGATAACTAAGCCATGTGATAGGAGTTGCCATGCCAACAGTAAATACACTGTAGGATACATATATTTTTTAAAATAATGAGTTACAATTCTCTCTATGTGTTAGTTTTTACAATAAAACATAATGGGCAGGATGTTAAAACTTTTAATCATTATTTTCAAATTTTTGAAAGCGAAGCTCTTGATCTGCTTCAGTGGTGTGTGCATGAGAGAGTGTTTTAGCAATCCAGCACGTCAAAGTGTTATGCTGTTGTCATTGGAGTCTGTCTTGAATTGAACCTTGAATGCTCTTATTTTGAACAAATTCTTACAGTTTACTTGTCTTACAAAATAGCCACTAGATGGCAGCTTGGAGCTTCTGTTAAATACTTGGAATGCATCACTGTAATTGGAAAAATAGGTCTCGCTCAGACAGACAGTATTTCCATTCATGATTATACTGTTTCATTGACAAAATAAATAATTGCACGTTTTTACCTCTCTTTCAATTCGGTATTTCATTACCAACATTTGTGCATATAACAATATTGCCAAAGTATTTAACAATGAAACAAGACAAGCAGAATTCATTAGCAATAGAAGACAACACCAATAGAAATAAACAGTCTCTCTCTCTCACACACACATACACACACACACACACAGAGTAGGGTTCCTCTTTCTGTCATCCCCACAGGAACAGAAAAGCTTTATATCAGCACTATGAGTCCAGACCGGATTCACATGATCTCACATTTCTCTGCCGTTGTTGTTCATCTGAGGGAATGTTCCAGAAAGATGTCTGCTTGGTGTCATTTGTACCTTTTGAAATAAATACAATCAGCTAAAAGGTTAAAGCATTTGTCTCCTTTTGTTTGACCACAGAATGAGTGTGATAACCGAGCAAAAGAGTAGTAAAACTCCATCCAGTAAGCTAACCTTTGTGTTTTGCCCTGCGATTGAATACGTTTGTCTCTGGCAATTCATTGTGTCATCAATGCGGCCTGGCTGTACACAGGTGTGTTATCCACACCAAACAGAGTTTGAAATGTGAGTACAGTTTCTTGACCACACAATGGGCCAGTGTTGGGCGGCAGTGTACTATAATTGTTAGAAAACGGGGCTCATAACTCAAAGGTTGCGGGTTTGATTCTTAGCCAAAATATTATCGTTGTACCCTTGAGCAAGGTACTTAACTACTTCAGTAAAATATACAGCTGTACAAACATATTGCAGGTAAAAACATGATCTGTGTAATAGCATCCGAAAAACACTACTGGCCCGTAGAATTAAAAGGCCTGTAGCTTAAAGCAGACTATGTACACGTCAAAGCCAGATAAAAATGTTTTAAATAATCAGGACTAAAACAGTAGTAGTCATAGAGTGTGTGAGGGAGTGAGGGAGGGAGGGAGTGGGGATGGAAGGAGCGAGTTTTCTGCGCTAACCTCCACTGACGTGCTTAAGCTTGGGGAGCTGTGGGTGAGGGGCAGGGTAACAGCAGGAGGCCGTGAGTGGGAGCAGGCTGGGGGCAGGGCAGGGCGCTCCAGCTTGTTTTCAGTTTTTGCGCGACACAGAAATGAATCCCCTCCCTTTCCTACCCCAACCCCCCACCGTCCGCCCTCCCCCCGCCACTGGGCCCCAGGTACGTCGTCCTTGCCGCCAAAAAACCCCCGGAAAAACAGCCGGGCTTGGCGGGGAGATGGCTGATTGGCTCTGCTAGCTGGAGCATAAGCTGATTGGGTAATCTGAGTTTTAAAAACATGAGCAGGGCTTTAGAGGTGGAGTGGTGAAGGGGGTTGGGGATTGGTTCAACAAACTTGACATTTATGAAGTTCTGTCAGTAAACCATGTATGGAATGTCAGGCAGGCAACTTTTCTGGGTCTGCAACCTTGAACAGGACTACAATAATCAAGGAAGTATAAAACTGTGCCGATCAACCCGTCTCGTATCATTATATAATTTCAACAAGGAGCAGATACCTCTATAAAGAGATCATACACTCACTTTAATGAGGATTGCTTTTATAATAATGACTGCACAATATTATTAAAAGGACACATTCATTCCTTCTCTAATTTGGATATCTTCATCAGGAAAAATGTACACCAGAGTATAACCTCTCTGCTCTAATTGTTTTTGTTGGATCGGTTCAAGTAAACTTTCACACACGCCTGTGTGAACATGAGCTAATTTTCAAAGTGAATTTAGTTGTAGGAAGGAAACGGTTAAAACGAGATGTCACCGAGAAGGCACAGGAGGCCCACTTATAATCAGTAACTGTGAGATTAGCAGAAAAAACCAACAACGTGTACTGGAAACAAGTAAGTACTACGAAACGGCTACCCTTATGTTTACACAGCCCTAACATTACTATCCCAGGCAGAAATTCAAGAAAATAAGACACAATATAGCTCAGAAAAAGTAAAAAAACCCATCAATAACAGTGAAGAGTTTATATGCCATTTATCAATATATAGTACTATATTTACACAATAGTACTTTATCTACCGTAACCGATGAGCCTGTGCATTGTGCCTCAAAGCAGCCCTAATATGACACCACGGATGTGAAATATGATCTCCCTCTCCCCCTCCCCGTCTCGAGTACAGTAAGGTAGATCAGTGGTAATACGATCCAGACGTCGCCCTAGTAACCCAGACCCCGCCCATCCTACCCCACAGTGGGTGTCAAAGTGCATTCTTTCGAAGCCACGCCTCTCACCGCGGCCCTATTGTTCACAATAACCCAGTTCCCATCGGAATGCACACACCTGCGCAGCTACATTTTCATTTTATAATGCAAAGGCAGAAAAAAATACTTATGCCCAACTGAAATTATATTTTACACACAAGTATGCAGGAGAAACAATAACCCCTTCAAACAGAGTAAGGGAGTCCTGTATGCTGTGTAATGCGTACATAATGTTTCACTCACACACACCTTCATCATTTGTCTGGTTTCTGTTTCAGTTTCATAATGCAACCCACTATGGGACACATTACATTTACATTTCAAATGAATGTTTCAATATTGCTGAAAATAAGCGGGCCATTGCAGGTCTTATGGCTAGTTTATGCTGGTCAAGCTGGCCAGAGGTGGAAAATCCAGATTCGGAAAGTAAAAGTCCTCCCCAGTATTTTGTTACTAACACCTGGATTTGCTAAGTAGTGCAATTCTTCAGTCAGGAGGTAAAACTAATAGGTAAAATCAACTGGTTGAGTTCACGGGAAGAAACACATGGCAGAACTTTTACTTTCTGACACCTAGACTTTCCACCTCTGAAGCTGGTGAACTAATTTGTATACTGCTAGCCTGAGAGTTCAAGATGGTGAACTTCCTCATTATGCAATACCAGCAAAGGAGTCAGAAAAAAACAGCCTGAGCTGGTGACAATCTGACAAGCTAGGGGAAGTGGGTTATGATCCGAGAGGGCCGATGCGTACGTAGCTTCTCATCTCCACCAATTACGCCTGGCTCAATTATCCATGCAAACCTCTGCCTGTTCGCCCGTACGTTAGATCAGTTTCATGTAGGGACGCAAGAACCATTTTCAGCTGTCGTTCATTAGCTTATCAAATAATTTGGCTAAAACGTCAGAGCATGTACATGATTGGGATGATTAAATATTAAGCTGGCATAAAATTCAGAAATGGATACAGCGCTCCTTGCCCCATTTTGCGACTGACCATCCTGAACTGGTCTGTGTTGCAATTTCCAGCAGGAGAATACAGCGGAACCCAAAAGCTTTAGCGTCTTAGCGTCTTAGCTTTCTTTTTTTGGCACTTCCATTACCAGTCACAAAATGAGGTTTGTGTGTAAACTAGAGATACTGCACAGCAAATGTGTCCCTTTCCCTCACAAACATGATGGAAAAATCGAGCCTGTCTGGTGCCTTTGTCAATCCCGTTTCAGAGAGACTGGAAGAAAAAGATTGTGGTGAAACACTCTGAAGGCTGTTTATACAATAAAGAATTATGTCACATTGTGCTAGTTATATCACACTCACACAGCCCTATTTGCCTAACAACAGTCTTTGTGCTCATTGATTTTACATCAGCTGCAGTACCTCACTCATTGTTTCCAGAATTAGCATTGCAGCACGTTGCATTAACATTGGATTCACGTTAATCAGTCTTAATTAATGTGTGCCTGCCAGCGTTCCCACTATCAGGTGCGGGACATGTACCGTCGTTCTTGTTTTCAAAGGTGTCACAAATGAAGAAAGCCTCTGATAAAGGCTTTCTCTAAGACACGCATCAGGGCCTCAAATTACAACTCATTTGGCCTCAAATTAAAAGGCAGATGACAAGGAAGTGTGTTTTAAATCCATTAGGTTGTGGAGCCCATGTTACACATTCATTAACAAGTTCAGTGATTATTCTTCGATTGTTTCCGATGATGTGCAGAACCAATGAACGGAACAAAGTTTTTAAATATTATTTTTAGTGCGACAAGATTGTGCTACCTGGCACTGTGAAAGACTGAGGCTCATCTATTTTACCTGAACACTGCTGACTCCCACACCTGACTTATGGTGAAAACCATATCATACAATTTGCAGTGGTAAGAAATCCTGTGTGCATCAGGTAAATTCTACCTACGGCTAACAAGCGCCAGAGGAAAATGTGGCTCATGCTCATATGTTTGTAATCTCACACCCCCATGCGCATACCCCCCTCCTCATTCATTCATTCATTCAAATGAAGAGAAGGACCGCTCTTTACACTGAATACAATGGACTTGAACCATTTCCACTATCAATTGTTTTGCCTTTAGTAGGGCGAAACCAGAGTCAAAAGGGGATGGGACAGGGGGTTGAAATGGATGTGGCACATTTTGTTCTGTGTTGATAACATCGTCTTATTTATATTCATAGCAGACGCCGTTACTATAATGTGTGCTTCAGTCGAAGGCTGATCCATTATATCTTACACAGCTGGATACACACCAGGGCAAGCAAAGTGCTGTGCTCAAATGTACAGAGATGACCCTCCCACAATGCAAGCCCAGCACTGCCTATGGCTCTTAATGACTGTGAACCTTTTCTTTCACCCAACATCCTTGAACTAGCCTTGTTCTAGTGGAGAGAAAAAAACACAATACTCCACCCACCAAGAAAAAAAATAAGTACCACTGCAATCCACTAAAAGCAGAACTATTCGCCAACTACTTTCCATTCTTTAATCAGCAGATCTGCACGTTGTAGTGCGCTGTGCTGCCTTTTACAATGTTACAGCATTGCTTTTTTTCCATCCCCCCACTTAAACATGATGCAAAAGCAGGCCCTGCCCAGTTTGACACCGACCTGCACCCCAGGGAAAACTCTTCCGTATGAGCAATGCACTTGCTGCCCAGCATCCTCATCACTGCGAGGGAGGCCCAATGCATTCATACTGCAGGGGCTTAATTCTGCACCAGAAGCAGCCAATCACAGGGATGGGATGCAGAATATTTGCACAGCCAATCAGCGGGCACCAGCAGGGAGAGGCTGATCTGGGAGCACTTGTATCTTTCGGGAATCATGTCAGCACGCTTGGCTGCCCTCCTTCCAGCATCAAATACAGCGCTTTGTGTTTTGGCCATTTGGGCTGGGTCTGGGCTGTGCAACGGTGCAGGATGTGGGTGTGGCACTGATGCTACAACAAGGATCCCATCCTGAGAGCAAATAGTTGCCCTTTGGAAGAAAATTGCTGATATAGTTACATTTTGTGTGGATGATGGTGTCAGTTTCTCAGGATTTCTACTCGAAATAACAAGAAAAAAATACTCCATATTTACAAGACAATGCATACCAACAACATGTCTAGGTTCTAACGAAGCCTACATCCAAACCAGTACTCAACTGGCAAAAGTGGATTTATTAAAACAAAAAGCAAAAAAACCTACTTTTAAAGATACATAAGGTAGCAAAAATAATAATAATAACATATAACTTCATATGAATCGGTTATAAAGTAAAAAAGATGAAAATGTCCACTGTAACATTAAATACAGTTGCAAGAATCCTGTAAACACAAAATCAGAATGCACAACACATTTGAAAATGTATCTCAGTATTTTCCACATAAGCACAACTGCCTGCAGGCCGTTCTGTCCTAATAGGGCACCACTGACTGCCCCACGCCTCACCTCTTCCTGCCAGCGCCCCAGTTTTCAATGCACTTCTTCCTCACGTGACGCTTCCTGGCACAAGCATCTTTGCCGTAGCGTGGCTCTAGAAAATCACTGCAGCCTCCTGTAGGCTTACACCAGCAAATCTAAGTGCTTAGCTAGCAAAATGTTTAACGTTAGGTTTAGCCAATTAGCTAGGCCTAATACGTTCAGTAATATGCAAATAAAACACAATTTTTAATTATTATTCAGTGTCATAAAGGAAAAGTGTAATATGAAATTCATAATCGTTGTATAAATAAAACTTAACGGTGGTAATAAATGCCAAATAAAAGCTAATAATGAAGGCTCCCCGGAGGCCTGGCCAAGACGAACCGGGTATGAGGCCAGAACGTTGGTTGTTAAACCGTCTTTTTTCAGTGTGAAGCGGATTAACGTAACTAAAAGGGTTAAACAAGTGAACCGTCTGTTTTCCTACACTGCAAGATTAGGCTTTGCAAAGGGTTGGTTGATGCATTACGAGGTCTTAGGCATTTGCGCTATGCGAACTTTGATCTTTTTCTGTTTTACCCGCATGCTTTTATCATATTGAACTACCCTAATGAGACCATTGAACCCCTGGTTGCATCACGAGACTGCAGCTCAGCTTCTGCGGGATAATTAGCTAAGGGAAATCTGTCTTAGTTTCGTATCCATGTTGTCCTACTTGTTTGCTGCGATTTTTGCGGAATGACTGGATGCATGGCATTTCTCATTGGAGCTTCTGTCGGCAGCTCACTCTCCACTTTAACAGTCTTGTGCAGCTGAAATTCAATCCTGATTTTTGGACAATGGTTTCTCACCGCTATAAGTGGAACAAGGCGCGGCAGGATGTGCTCGAAAGAGCAGTATCACCGTAGCACAGAATTGACTCCGCTAGTTCGCCCGTAGCCGTACACATGTGCGCGCGCACACACACCCGTTCTTCCTTCCTGCACTTCTGGTTTTCTGTTCCGCACCTTGAGCGGGTCATGCGCATATTTATTACATTAACGTTTTTTTTAATTTTTAATCCAGGATGTTACTTGCTGTTCCTTAATATGGTTCTCGAATGGAACCCAGTATAATGAATAACAACAGTCATTTTATTAATCGTTTGCTGCTTCTTTTCTTCGATAGAGCCACGTCTTGGTTTTGTAATCTAGCTGTATCTGTCATACTACATGTGCCCTTCTAAATCGCCCATTGATCCAAACTGTCGCCGAGGCAAGCAAATGCTATAATGCCATTACAACACATGGGGTAGTCCGCTGGATTAATACTTTATATCTGACAAGATCTGATTGATTGCTGGAGTGGATATCACCGATTTAAAAATCACACATTTGCCACAGTGGGGATTTTTAGACCAGAGGTTGCAACGGTCCTCTTTTGCTATCTAATTTGCACCGGCTTCCGTGTACTCAAGCATGCTAGGTCACCATGTAGCCTCTGCTATCGATTTTACATTTGGTATTTTTCCGCTTTACCCCAGGTGTTCCTGTTTGCTGCAGGAACAAAGGATAAGTGCTTTCAAGCCAGTAAAAAACAGCGTAGTCAACATGCATTAGCCTACGTTCTTGCTAATGGACCCACTTTGTTCCGAACAAACTCAGCTGTGGACAGAATTAAATGTTAATTTTATATTGCCACTGTATATCAAATGGACGCAACAGTACAGCATTTGTTTTCATGCTTTACGATTTCACAAAAGCCGGCAATATAATGTTGCAATGTTTCTGGTCCAGGGCTGACATCAAAAGCTACTGCAAATCGTGCACGCCCAGTTTCCGTTGCCTTGGCTAACAATCTGTGCATAAATGCAGGCCATTGCATATACACAAATTTCACAGAACTGTGAAAAGCATGTCGAATGTACCGAGAACGTATTTCTTTATCATACATAACATAAATTACAGCAACCAGTTTCGCACACTTGTTTTGATCACAATCAGCAGCTGGTGCAAAGCGATACATAGCTTGCAAATGTTTCCGAGAGGTGCATGGTATTACCGGAACTCTTTATATAGGAAAACCTAAAAAGTAGCAATGGTTCATCAAAATCACCTTCCATGCAGTAGTTGGAATTGGGCGTAACAAAGAGGTAAGAAAAAGAACTCCACTCCACTCAAAATCATTAATTATTTAAAAACTTATTGGAACGTGAGACACCCCACATTAAAGCATTCAATCGTGTTGCGCAGTTACCATTTCTAATATCTAATTTGAATGTCATATGTCCTTAACCAATCACAGTTGCTTGTATGTTCACATTCCGATTGGTTTTAAAAGTGCAGAAAGTAGGCGTTTTGAAATACCAGCCAATGGCTGCTGATGGTGTCGTCCTATATCTTGCATCAAAACCGGGAACATCCGCTAGTGGAGCATTTATTTGACGTCGCTGTGCTAAAAGAATTGTGTAAGCAGAAGATACTTCGTATATTTTTTGTCTTAAACTAGGTTACGAGTTTTTCTAAACGAAAATGAGGGAAATTGTGCATCTTCAAGCAGGGCAATGCGGTAATCAGATTGGAGCAAAGGTTAGTACTTTTACATTTTAAAAATCCATATTTATATGCGTTTTATAATTGTATTTAATTTGTGAGGTTGTGTTAAACAAGAGAACACAAAGATTTGAAATGACGGGCAAATAAAACTACATCTTGCATTTCCCTCTATAAACGTTTAAATCGAACCATTCTGCTTTGGTGGCTAACAATCTTATAAATTATGCACTTTAAAAAATATTATATGGCGTAGCAATCGGCAAAAAGTGGAAAAATTTGTAGAAAAGGTCTATGCCACGTTAATTTTCTACTGCGTTGTGGCACTGGATAAGGCCGCCACCGCTTGCTTCTTTGTTTCGGCGTTCATTTGCTCGAACTGTACGTTTAGTTTAAAGTATATTTAAATGAATATCGTAGCTTTCACTAATTTTATATAACGTCATTTTATAAAACGTCAATATATGTATGATTAAAATATACTGGCCAAGCAGATGTTAGCCGCCCTTATAGTAGCCTACATTTAATTCAGGATGACTCGCCAATTCCTTCTTTGCGGACGTGGGTTCTGCGTCGGCACGTTGTAGCGCATGACGTCGTAGGTTTTAGAATTCAAATAATCAACTGTCCAACCAATCGGTGCATAAAGCGCGCGCGGCTTCATAGTTCATACATGCTACCGCCTGGGAGCTCAAATTTTACCCCTCCGCGCTTGAGATGATTTGAGCTAGAATGATTTGTAGGAACATGGAAAAGCGTTAAGTCTGTCAAAGTGAATAAAGGAAAAATATAGATTTATAAAGTAGATTTTTTTAATTTTAATTGACAACCCTATCTGAAGAGATTTGCCTGTATGTTTTCCTATACCATGCTATACCTTTATGCAATACCTTTATATGAAATTATTAAACCAAACCACAATTGTTTTTTTTTTTTTTTTTTTTAGTGTTATACAATTTGTGTAATTCTATGATAGTGATGCAGTCACAATTACTTGCCTTCCAATCATAGAAAAAAGACCTAATGAATTAAAATAATTTAACACTAGGCTATACATTGCATTAATTCTTCCACATGTTGTCCTTTGTCAAATGTTGCATATTTAAATGGTAGAAAAATATAAGTTGTTTATTTTTTCTCTCTAAACTTTCAGTTTTGGGAGGTGATCAGTGACGAGCATGGCATTGATCCTACAGGCTCTTACCATGGAGACAGCGATCTGCAGCTGGACAGAATCAATGTATATTACAATGAAGCTTCAGGTATTTACCATTTTAGTCTGCGCTTTGAAAATGTGTGGGTGACTGTTTGTATTAGATAATGCTCAAATGCCCTAATTGTTTCTTTAACATATGTCAGGTGGAAAATACGTCCCCCGTGCTATCCTGGTGGATCTGGAGCCTGGCACGATGGACTCTGTGAGGTCCGGACCATTTGGGCAGATCTTCAGGCCAGACAACTTTGTCTTTGGTAAGTGGAAAATTCTGAGGTGTAAAGAAGGGGGTATTGTACAAATAAAGTAATTCGTGGCTGAAATGGAATAATCAACTCTTCCGAGTCATATGGAGGAAGGATGATTGATTATTTGTGCTCCGGAAAAAAAGTACTACATCTGTCAAAATGCTAATTTTGTTAATTCACTGTGTTCATAGGCCAGAGTGGTGCTGGAAACAACTGGGCAAAGGGCCACTACACTGAGGGGGCAGAGCTAGTCGATTCAGTCATGGATGTGGTGAGGAAGGAAGCTGAGAGCTGTGACTGCCTGCAGGGCTTCCAGCTGACCCACTCCCTGGGTGGGGGTACAGGTTCCGGCATGGGCACCCTGCTGATCAGCAAGATCCGAGAAGAGTACCCCGACCGTATCATGAATACGTTCAGCGTGGTGCCCTCTCCAAAAGTGTCAGACACTGTGGTTGAGCCCTACAATGCTACCCTGTCTGTGCACCAGCTGGTAGAAAACACAGATGAGACCTACTGTATTGACAATGAAGCTCTGTACGATATCTGCTTCCGTACACTCAAGCTCACCACACCATCATATGGAGACCTCAACCACTTGGTCTCTGCCACAATGAGCGGGGTCACCACCTGCCTGCGTTTCCCTGGCCAGCTCAATGCAGATCTGCGCAAGCTTGCTGTCAACATGGTTCCATTCCCTCGTCTCCATTTCTTCATGCCTGGGTTTGCACCCCTCACCAGCAGGGGGAGCCAACAGTACAGAGCCCTGACAGTTCCAGAGCTCACCCAGCAGATGTTTGATTCCAAGAACATGATGGCTGCCTGTGACCCGCGTCATGGCCGCTATCTCACAGTGGCTGCTATTTTCCGTGGACGTATGTCCATGAAGGAAGTGGATGAGCAGATGCTGAATGTGCAGAACAAAAACAGCAGCTACTTTGTGGAATGGATCCCCAACAACGTCAAGACCGCTGTGTGCGACATCCCACCTCGTGGCCTCAAGATGGCCGCCACCTTCATTGGAAACAGCACTGCCATCCAGGAGCTGTTCAAGCGCATCTCTGAGCAATTTACCGCCATGTTCAGGCGCAAGGCCTTCCTTCACTGGTACACTGGAGAGGGCATGGATGAGATGGAGTTCACGGAGGCAGAGAGCAACATGAATGACCTGGTGTCTGAGTACCAGCAGTACCAGGACGCCACTGCAGATGAGGAGGGAGAGTTTGAGGATGAGGAGGGAGAACAGGAGCTGGCTTAAACTGATTTTTGTATATACACTGAGCTGTAACATTTCACTGATGTGCTGAGCATTGTATCCTATTCAGTCATTGTCCCTTTAATTTTATATGTTGTCTTTACCATTCCTTCTTTCTTTATGTACAGAAGAAAATGCCCAATAAAACAGCCTTTGAAAGTACATTATGCGTTCGTACTTGTTTTATTATAAGCACAATATAACTCGGCTCCATCACACATGCCCTGTATTCACAACTTTGCAAAACAACTAGTGACACAACATAAAGATGAAGGCCCAAAATATTTATTATTCTCATGAATGCACAACACTATCTGAGAGGATATGGTTTTGTGACTAAAGTTTTCTGACAATTTTTATAAATTAATTATGCAAATAAGATGACACTGCTCGCAAACTGGGAATTTGTTTTAGGTTTGGCCGGTGCAAAGACAAATTGCAAATATAACCACAAAAAGGGGATGAACTTGATGCACCATTTTAATAGCTGTCAAACTGCATTGCTTTGTCAAATTATTTGAAGAATATTTTTTAAATTGGAACTATTTTCGCAGTATCTACAAGACAAACTTACTGGAAGGTGTTTGTAGCGACAACAATGTTACTTTTTTTATTTTTAATACAGTTCTTATCAATATACACTTTGCCAGCAGAAATAGTTTGGTGGTATAGTATGATCCATGTTGGCTCACCTTTGCATACAATCACACAGAGGAACATTGTTTCCTATTTATACTAGTATAATATACAGTAGTATTATTATAATAGTATGTTACAAGCATCTTATGCTAGTGACCAGGGGCATCGCCAAGGATTTTGGGCCCCACAACCCCAGGCCACCCAAATCCTGCACAATTACTGAAACCACACCTCCAGAGCATAATAATCAACCATTTAACACTTCAAATAACTACCTTTGCAGACTTGCAGTTCTCTTGAAGCAAAAAGTTATTCATCCTATGTTCTCATATTTTTTTAGTCCCCTGTCAGCCTGGGCCACTTCGATGGTCTTAATTTCCACCCCTATATGACGCTTGTGACAATTTCGAATGCGTTGACAACATGTGCATGGGTACATGCTTCAACGTTTTTAAGCGTTTCACTGTTCAAGCATGTGGTAAATGCTCGAACGTGCCACACTTTTCTTTTTACAAGAGAGTACAGGTGCCATGCAGGCGAGTTGCCAAATTAGGTAGGCTACGCACGGAACAAAAAAAATCTAACGTTTAACTACCTCTTCAGCATTCTATGCGCAAATAAACTAATAAATTCCCAGGTTACAGTACTTCCATCCCTAACTCGCTACCTCTTTAACAAAGCCTAATCACAACTGATTATCCCTATCAATGGGAGCATTTAAACGTCACGTTAACTGTTGAAGTTTGTTTTCATTTCGGATTACATGCGTTAGTCTAATCGACATAAAATGAAGTATTTATTTAATTATTAAATGATTTATTTATTTAATTCCACATTTATTTATTTATTTTATTTTGGCACATTTAGTCCTCCATAAATGATTGGTTAGGTAACCAGTCGTTGTTTTACATACGATTACCGAGCCTTACATTTAACTAACTTGTTCCTCTATAACCTAGCAACACTGTCACTCAGCAACAATAATGTACAAGAGTTCAGCCAAATGCTCATTATTAATTGTTCACTAGCTGCTAGACTTCTTGCGAGTCTCAACAATACCAAGTATCGGCTGCTAGGTTACAACTCATACAAGTTTGTTCAGCAGTTTATTTTCTAACTGTAATACATCTGCTCTGCCCGCTGAAAAAAAACTACTTGGCGTAACTGGTTTCAAGAATACAGTTTTACGGTTGTCTGGCCTCCAAGTGTTTGGCTATTCGTTACCATTGACTACGTGAAATAACATCGTCACACCAATGAAAACCGAGAACACCAAAGAGGTTGATCGCTTAGCCAATAAGACTGTGTATTTTTGGGATTGACAGTTTTTGTAGCCATTTGATTTCGTTATGACTGGTTACCACAGCAACAATTGAAATGAATGGTTTGAGAATTGTATAAATCCACTGTGGGATTTTTCAACCGTTGAAGTCAAGAAGCTGAGCGTCTTTCGAACTAGGACTCTGAGTGAGCCCGAAGTATTCCTGCACATAGCACGATTTTGTTCAACTATTCTAAAAAATGAGGGAAATTGTTCATCTGCAGGCTGGCCAATGTGGAAACCAAATTGGAGCCAAGGTTGGTTGGTTGCTGTCTGAGGTGGAATGTTTGTGGGAAAAAATGAGACCAATGTAGTTACTGTAGCTGGCGTTATCTATCTGTCTTACTTAATTGTCAGTGGAGTCAAATAAGTGTTTGCATGGCTAGCCGATTAGCCGTCTCATTTGGAGGAAATTCACTTGATAGCCAACTACCAGTAATCTTTGCTAAAATATGTATTAAGCGTGGTTGCTTGGCAAGTTTACTTGATGGCTCACCAGATGGCTAGACTAACGCACGAACATATCTTTTTTGCTAGCTACTTTGCTTGGTAGCTATCTAAAGTTGCTGCATAACAATTTGAGCATTGCTGTTGGGCTAGCTATTGCTGAATTTCACGAAGATGTGTGCAAATAAACGTAGTTTGCGAACATAACTTATTTCCTAAAGTTAATGTTAATAGGTCTTTAAAAGATTTACTTAAGTTTGCTGTTAAATAACTAAAACTGTTAGTTGGTTCTAGCCGATTCTGTTGGAGCGTAAATTGCGACGTGCCAGTCCTCCACCGTCTCCTAGCAACTTAACGTTAGTCACCTTACACCACTGCTCTTATCGGTTAGATGGCTAACGTTCTTGATAAGCATATGGAATAGTATAGCGGGGTACATCGGTTTTAAAGTTACATTAATTTACTAGAATTAGCTAGCCATTTGTACTACCAATAAATCTGACAATCTAGCTTTATAGTTCTTTCACAAAAATAGTTTTACATTTATTGGATAGCTATGTTACTTGCTAATCGACCCAGCCAGTGCCATCGTTCGAAATAGGCGCGCACACACATATCCAGCAGTTACGGGGTTGCACATGCTCTCGGCTTCTTTAGTTAGCTTGCTAAAACTAACTTGGGTCATTCGCAGGTGGCTATTATAGCGACGTATTATAAAAATATTTATAGTTAACGTTCTATTACAGTGTCACTGTATTCAACAACTAATAAAATGTACGTTTGCCTTTCACTATTGAACTGAGGAAGTGGGCAAGAATATCATTTATGTGACCCACTTGTACAAAAAATAAATAGCAAAACCAATTCAAAAAGCAAGCATTAAAAAAAACAATGATTCCTCTTTATTTTTGGGGGGGAAAAACAAACTTGCATTGCATTCGTCTGTGTGCAAGAAGATTTTAATAGCATTTGGGTAGCACTTTCTCAGATGATTACAAAAGAGGTCTATAATGTGAAATTCCTGAACAATAATTTGCACAACGGTAGTAGCTGCAACTTTTCCCTGTAATTTTACAGAGGCAGCTAAGCCACTGTTAATGCTACAGAACTCGGTTGCTGCTAATTAAGTGTACATTGTTCTGGACTTATTATACTTCTGGACCTCTTTTGTAACTGCTGACTTTCATGTATGTAAAGCGTGGATTCCCCCGTTCCCCTTTAGTTTGCCCCCCTCCCAGGCGACTGCTGTCGTTGCCTAGAGCTGGCTCTGGGAGTGAGGAGATTGGATATCACTAAACAGTAGGTTTTGTGTTACCTGGCAGCCATATGGTACAAACACCTGTCTTTGTTCTAGTTCTGGGAGGTGATCAGCGACGAGCATGGAATCGATCCCACCGGTACCTATCACGGCGACAGTGACCTCCAGCTGGAGAGGATTAATGTCTACTATAACGAAGCTACGGGTGAGAGTCCATTTCTGTTTCTCCAAGCGATTCAACAAATGTGCACTTTAAATTGTGCAACCTCATCTCATTTTTAATTGTTTTAACAGGTGGCAAATATGTCCCCCGTGCTGTCCTGGTGGATCTGGAGCCTGGCACGATGGACTCTGTGAGGTCCGGACCATTTGGGCAGATCTTCAGGCCAGACAACTTTGTCTTTGGTAAGTGGAAATTTCTGAGGTGTAAAGAAGGGGGTATTGTACAAATAAAGTAATGCATGGCTGAAATGGAATAATCAACCCTTCCGAGTCATATGGAGGAAGGATGATTGATTATTTGTGCTCTGGAAAAAAAGTACTACATCTGTCAAGATGCTAATTTTGTTAATTCACTGTGTTCATAGGCCAGAGTGGTGCTGGAAACAACTGGGCAAAGGGCCACTACACTGAGGGGGCAGAGCTAGTCGATTCAGTCCTGGATGTGGTGAGGAAGGAGGCTGAGAGCTGTGACTGCCTGCAGGGCTTCCAGCTCACCCACTCCCTGGGTGGGGGTACAGGTTCCGGCATGGGCACCCTGCTGATCAGCAAGATCCGAGAAGAGTACCCCGACCGTATCATGAATACGTTCAGCGTGGTGCCCTCTCCAAAAGTGTCAGACACTGTGGTTGAGCCCTACAATGCTACCCTGTCTGTGCACCAGCTGGTAGAAAACACAGATGAGACCTACTGTATTGACAATGAAGCTCTGTACGATATCTGCTTCCGTACACTCAAGCTCACTACGCCCACCTATGGCGACCTCAACCACTTGGTCTCTGCCACAATGAGCGGGGTCACCACCTGCCTGCGTTTCCCTGGCCAGCTCAATGCAGATCTGCGCAAGCTTGCCGTCAACATGGTTCCATTCCCTCGTCTCCATTTCTTCATGCCTGGGTTTGCACCCCTCACCAGCAGGGGGAGCCAACAGTACAGAGCCCTGACAGTTCCAGAGCTCACCCAGCAGATGTTTGATGCCAAAAACATGATGGCTGCCTGTGACCCGCGTCATGGCCGCTATCTCACAGTGGCTGCTGTTTTCCGTGGACGTATGTCCATGAAGGAAGTGGATGAGCAGATGTTGAATGTGCAGAACAAAAACAGCAGCTACTTTGTGGAATGGATCCCCAACAACGTCAAGACCGCTGTGTGCGACATCCCACCTCGTGGCCTCAAGATGGCCGCCACCTTCATTGGAAACAGCACTGCCATTCAGGAGCTGTTCAAGCGCATCTCTGAGCAATTTACCGCCATGTTCAGGCGCAAGGCCTTCCTTCACTGGTACACTGGAGAGGGCATGGATGAGATGGAGTTCACGGAGGCAGAGAGCAACATGAATGACCTGGTGTCTGAGTACCAGCAGTACCAGGATGCCACTGCAGAAGAGGAAGGAGAGTTTGAGGAGGAGGGAGAAGAGGAGCTGGCTTAAACTGCACTGCTTAATGTCACATGCATTTTTAAAAGTTTTCTAGTTTGTCTCTGCCGTTTTGTTTCTTGGTGTTCCTCGAGTTTCCTTTTTCTGTCAGTGCTTGTTTCCCTGTTTTACTGGCATATATATGTTATAAAAGTTCTCTCAACTTTTTATTGATGCAGACTTCAAATAAAAAGTAGCTTTCATGGTAATTTGTGTGATTTTTCTTTTTTCATCTCGGTTGACATTTCTTCAGAAGTCATGGTCAGTCAGTTTCACAAGCATGTTCAAGTTTCTCCTTACAGATTTTGCCATGTTTCCTCTTGAAGCATCTCTGATTGCTAGTTCTATTTATATTCAATAGCTTGTCAGTACATGATTATTTTTTGTGCTTTATAGATGTGGGATTTGTGGAGCAGTTTGACACAGGGGAATGAATGAGCATGCATTAGCAACAGTTGTTACCGCTGGGTCTTTTGTTGTTTTTCTCTGCTGCAAGCTCATTCTCCATGTCATTTTAAAACGACTTGTATTTCTATCTGATGCACACTCATAAGGCATGACCCGTTTGTCCCTGCAAATTAAAGAACTTGACGGCACAAATCCAGATATCTTTAAAAACCAGTTTGTTTATGCTGTAATCAAAGTAAATTATTTTAACAGCAAAGCTTTGATACAGTGGTCCGTTCTCCAAAGCTGGTCTAAATGGATTAGTGAGGAGAGAACAAGAGCCTGTGAACATGAGTCCTAGTGACAGGAGATGGGTGTGTGACTGCCCTTCTATAGATTATAGTAGACAGACCGGGATAGTAGACCACTTGCACGCCAAGCACAGAATAAGGCTTTAACATGGGGCAGAGGGCAGGGCTGGACAGATGGCCTGTGGCACAGCAAGAGAAGAGGATTATACAAGAGAAGCATCAGAGTTACACCCCCTTGCTTGGAGTGAATCGTGATACTGCTGCAAGAATTTCCACAGCTAAGTGAACAGACTATTACCTTTACTGTAGGGGCTAACAATTCTGGCTTTTTATGTCAATTAAACGTGTCTTCTGCTGTGTTTTGTGAGATCAAATTGACGTGCCATTTGATTCTGTTGACTTACCTATTGCCTCCCCTCCCTGGAAGCGGTGTGTTGCTGCCCCCATGTGGTCAAATGTGCTAAATTTGTGCACAGAACCTGGTTATAGGAATGCTTTTTTCCAACCCTACCAGAGGTCCGATGAAAACTGCCTGATTTTAACAGAGGTACCATACAAAGTTTACAGATGTATGGATTAATTGAAAATGGAACAATTTTGAATACAGATATCATATCTAATTCGAGATAGTTTTTTTTTTTTTAAATGAACCAATTGTGTTATTTCTTTTGTACTAGTTGCATGGTTATTGTTTGTTATTGTGTATGATATGATTATCTACCTAGATTATAGACAAATTTGTGGAATGGCTCTGAGTTGAATCAGGCACTTGAGATTTTTAATCCTGCAAAATATTTTTCAAAATTTCAAGACAGTTCTCCCAATACCTCCTTTCAAAATCCTCAATCTACCTTTGACTCCTCTTGCTGACATTTGGGGGATCCCGCATTGATCTGGCAACTTCACTGGAGCTTTGTGCCATCGGGGGTGTACCGATTTCAAGTCCAGAAAATGAGGGTCTAAGGCTCTGTCCAGAGAATGGTCTATGTGTGAGGATGAATGAATGGTGTGGCCTGAAAGTTAGAAGTTTGGTTTTGTTTTTAAACCCCCCATTTCTAGTTTTCAATTGGTTGTGTTCATAGTGTTCTCATCCCTGAACGTCCACAAGCATCTGTCCTGTGATGTGCAGGAATGTTTGTGTTATGAAAATGCCTAAATGCGTACTGCAAGCATTTTATAACTTCAAAGTATTATTTTAGCAGATAGTTGATTCCATTCAGTTTGCATGTCAGAAAAAAAAAGAAAAAACAAAGTGATGGTGACCACAGAAAGAACACCATTCCTAATTCCCATTATAACCCAAGAAAACACATTTAATTATATTACACTAATGTAGATTGAGCCTTTTTAATTTTATCCATTCACAACTGGCACTGAGGGGCCTGGGTACTTTAATTAAGCTGGAAAAACCCTATATATTATGAGCCAAACACAAAATAATTACATTTAGTGCAGCAGAAGTGGCTTTAATTATAGAGACGGCACAATCTGGCCTAATTTTATGGAACACAGGGCTGTGCAGAAACTTCTGGATAGGAGGAGGGAGGAACTTAAATTGATCAAAATGTCTGAGTCATGTGCAAAGGATCATGGGAGAAATGGTTTATTGCTGCTGTATTACTATCCTGTCTGCCATACCAGAACTTTGTTAATCAGAACCTGAGTGTTCATCTAATTAAGGTGTAGATTGCAGTCTAAACACAGCATTGTCACAGGTTCTGGATTGGTGATATTTGGAGCTCTGTAAATTTAGCACACAGACTCATTGTACTTTGCTAGTTATAGAAGAAGACATTTCTTTGTAGATATTGGTTGCCTTTCCAACATTCTCTTTTGAACAAGATCTGAACAGTTCACCATGTTTTGCAAAATGTTTTGTGGGTGTGTCCTGTGGGCTGAGAATGTTTGAGGGGAAATATATTGCATAATTAATTAAAGTTTGTACCACAGAGTAAAGGCAGCTCATGGTTGCCCTCTCATCTTCCGTACCTGAAATATTGTTGTCGCAGGTCAGCATGACACCCCTGGAAGGGAGATGCGGAAGTTCCGGGAAACACCCTTTGTTGTCACATGAGAGAGAGCGCACCCACACAAAACATGAAAAAAACGAACATCTTCACCCTTCTCCCTCGGGTTCCAGGCAAAAACAAAAAACTAAAATAACAAAGACAAAAGAAAGTAAAATGGAGCGAACACTTTCCAGTGACGGTTTACTTTAGTTGTGTGCTCTGTTAAACACGTAAACAAAAACTAAACAAAGAAACTAAATAAAGAAACGCACTCCCGGTATGAGCTCCCGCCCTCGGCCCCGAATGTGGAGAGGAAAACACGTGCTGATTAATTAACGCAACACAGGTGCGCGTGCTCTCTCCACCAGCCGGCGCAGCCGAGACCAATCCGGTTCCAACCATTGCAAATTTTGACCAACTCTTGCAAATATGTTAGAGGCAGTTTTTTTTAAACAAGGAATAAACACATGGGATGGACAGACAGGACAGTCCCGTCACTCACTCGGTGGCCATATGCCCGCCCGCTCATTAAAACTCTGCGATGATTGAAGAGGTTTGCGAATCATGGAACACGAAAAGCTGTGGGGCTAGGCATGGGGCTGTTATTGCATTGTTGCTCAACAAATAACAGCCACGGCCACTCATGTTAATCATTTAAAGTCAGTTTTGCACATTGCTGTGCAAGTAATTATTATGTGTGTGAAAGAATAGGGACTTCTCATTGAAGTTTTTCCAGTGTGTGTGTGTGTGTGTGTGTGTGCAAATGTGCAAGAACCACCAGGGGGCAGTGGAGGACAGCAAGCTTTGCTCTTGTTTTGATTTTTACAGGAAGGGTTCCCAACCGTATCCCTCGGCTCAGATCCTGGGATGACGACAGCCAGGGAAGTTAATAGGTCAGAGTTTTAAGTGGAAAAATGAGCAGAAGTGTTGTTCCAGTGCGATCACAATTAAGGCAGCTTCATTCCCTCTCATTAAAAGTAAAAAGAAAGAAAATAATATTCAATAAGAGGCTATTAATGTAAATATGAATATCTCTGATATGAAATATTATTGTTACTATTGATTAGCATTTTATGCAGATGATTGCTTTGGCAGTATGCCTATTATGAATATGCCAGCAAAGTATTTTTGAATTTAATTTTGAGAGAGATTTGGGAAAAGATAAGGTCATAAGTTTACACAAACATTTTTTAACAAGGCTGAACCTCCCTCTGAACATAGGGTGGGTTAGTGCTTTGTTAATGTTAAACGGCATTAGCCCTGTAGCCATTAGCACCGCAGCTCAAACTTTACAGCCGGGTGGGAAAATTAATTAGGTTTAAAATGCCTGGTAGCTAATTCTCTGTGTGGGAAAAGGAGGGGGATGCTGTGTTGGCCATAATTACATTTCAACCTGAGAAATTAACGTCACACTCCCCTTGAAATGGCTCCACCAGAACTGGAGAGAGCGGCCGTCGGCTCACGGATACAGAAACACAACCAGTGTGGCTCCAGGACCTGGTCCAAAAAAAGTTACGGGCTGAAAGCCCACCAGTGGAGCCATGAGCAAGCAGCCTGCCTGAGACCCAAGTACAAGACTGACCATGAACACTGTATATAAGAATGAGATCATGTGATCAGGAAGCACCAAGACGTCTTGAGAGTTATAGAAGATCTCCAGAGCTATTAGTGTGACCTTGTCGAAGACCTGAAGTAATGGAAAAAGTCCAGTTTAGTTTTAATGAGACCAAGAGTCATACGTACAGGGTGAGGCTACCCTATGACTGCAAGTGTTCATGTCAAAGCCCTGCAAGACGATGGGAAAGAAGTCCAAGACCACGTATGCTTTCAAGGGTTAAGTACATGACTGAACACACCTTCCCAAGACCAAGAGCAAGAAAAACAAATTTTTTTTTAAATAATGGTCATTTAGCTCAATCAACGTGTAATACGTCATGGCAGTTGCAATTTGATCAAAGTAAAGATGAACAGTATTTGTGTGAAAAGTAGTGAGCTATCAATAGCAAGTTTACATTGATGCTCCAAGAATGTTTCCAGAAGTTAACCCCCCCCCCCCCCCCAAAAAAAAAAGAAAGAAAGATTTTTAAAAATCTGTGAGATCCAAGGTCACAAGGCAGTGTGTTCCCCACCCCATAGCGTGTGACCCATCATGGGTCCATAAATAGTTCCGGAAGATTACCGCAATCTCTATTTTCATGTGGCTTGCAATGAGACATCTGAAAGTGTCGGCCATGAAAAAGGCATTTGAGGGCATTTTTTTTTTTAAATGTTTAAATATAATGTCATCGCCACCTTCTTTCAAATATAACGGTTGGGAAATGTCAGAGCAGATGTTATCGCAGGGTTCAGTGGAACGTGTCTGAGGTGGTGACTTTCCCCAGGTTCCATGGACACACCATTCACTGGCAAGAGACAGATCGGACATCTGACAACACTCACTGCATCATATTGCTCATTCTCCTCCTCTTGACAGAGACAAAGAGGACAGCTTTAATCTTTAATCGGCTATATTAAGCTGATCATTTTGATGAATTTGCTGCTCGTTGCTCTTCTAATTATATATATTTACGGTGTTTATGCATTGTTAATGTTGTTATTATTTATTGAAAAAATCTTTTTCTTTTTTATTACGTCATGGGTTTAGAATTGTTTGATGAAATAATGATCGTTCTTTTGCACCAACACATTTGCATTTTATAAATCCACTGAAAATAGAGAAAGGGAAGATAAGGAGAAAGAAAGGAAAGAGACAGACGGAAAGACAGAATGAGAAAAAATGAGAACGAAAACAAGAGAGATAGGCAGATAGGAGAGGAGAGGAATGCACCCCTTTGCTTTACAATTATATATTTTTTTGTTTCCCGGGAGAGGGGACAGCCATGTGGTTTGGCCCCAGGGTTTGTGTGGTGCAGGATTCTAATCCCGCCCTCATTTCCGACCCAAGCAGCGATAGACATCTCTGTCTTTCTGGCAGGCTCCGGCTCCCTCTCTCTCTCTCTCTCTCTCTCTCTCCACCCACTCAACAGCAGGAAATCCAGATTGGGAGGAGGCGATATTATCACCCCATCTCCAGATCCTGTTTGCTCATTTGTGATGTCACCTCCTATGTATTTGGGTCTTAACCAGAGCTGGGTGTAATTATTTTTGGGTTTCCGTGTAAATGAAGTCTCGCTCACACGCAGTGTCCTCAGACTGTTCCAGGAACAGCTGTCAAGAAAGGAGACATATTCAACATGAAAGAGAGATATTTCAGTGTAAAAGAGGAGAATACTTCGTATGAAATGTGAAAGATATTTACAGTATAAAATGTGAGAAACATTCAGTGTGAAAAATGAAAGTGGAAGTATGGTGCATGCTCTCAGTGTGTAAGAGGAGAGGTGTTCAGAGGCTCTGGCAGCCATTTTGAAAGTAATACGCATCAAGTGAATGGTTTAAAGTGAGGGTACAAGAGACAGATTCTTATCTAAGTGAGAGTCAGTGTCCCTAGTGCAGTGTCCCATCTCTTCAACCCTCCAAAACTCCACTGCCCCCCTAGGAAACCTGTCAACAAAGAAATGCGATGAAAATACATTCTACTCCAGTACATCTGCCCCTCATTCTCTGTACTTCCTTTTGCTAATCAGCACTGGCAGAGATTCCTTAGACTACCGGCCTCCCCACCTCAACCTCAGCTCCTATGTTCCTTCTGTATTCTGTGCTTTCTAATCACAGGAGGTTCCGGCTGGTCACAGGTGTCTCCAGTTCAATTTTACAGTGCAGAATGTCCATTTACACAGTGCTGTAGACATAACGACTGCTCCTTAATGAACTTGCAGAAGATGCATCAAATTGCGAATGTGTCTGTTTCAACAGTACGGAGACAGAACTTCCGAACATGGAGCTGAGTATCTGATGGGTCTATAGAATCTGTGATACCGGTTTGTAACAGGAGGTTCTGCTGGACCCCAGAACTGACGCTGGTCCAGCTCATTTTGCCATCACTGCAGGGTATCCATCCATGAATGAAACCGGATGGAGAATTCATTGGTCTCTGGACATTTCTTTATTTGATTGTTTTTATCTCGCTCTCCTCTCTGACACAAATTAACACTTGACCACACATATGCATACACATGCACACATAGACGCACACACTATTGATTTACTTATGCAAAAACATCCCTCCCACCTTCCTTACACACTCACACACGCACACACACACCCATACGCACACACGCACACACACACACACACACCCACCCCCTCACACATGCACACACACACATAGTCACACAGCTGTTCTCAGTACTTAATTCAGTGCATCTTCAGATTGTTTCAATTTAAATTCAGATTGTGATTATGTAACATAAGCCTCCACTCCTTCAGCCCACACACACACTCCCTCAATGAGTGCCTCTGCGATTGATTCCTGTTATGCATCCTGTAGTCTTTCCTCTGCAGTGTCTCAATGTGGGACAGTGCAGTTTAGCAGTTCAGGGACTGGGCTTGTAGCTCAGAGATTGCCAGTTCAAATCCCAAGTGGGGCACAGCAGTTGTTCCCTTGAGAAAAGCACTGAACCTAATTTGCTTCAGTGAAATATACATCCGTGCAAATAGATCATATGTCAAAAAATGAGAATAATTTAGAGAACTACCATAAATAACTGATTTACGGCAATCCCCACAGATGTTCAGCACTTGCATAGTCTAATGAACATAATGGGTGTGTTGGGAGGCTTTTTTGCAGGTACTGGGAAGAGGGGAGGGGGTGTCCCAGGGATCTCTGTTTCCCCTGCTCTGTCCTGGACACCTCACCTCAATCTGCTGTAATTCACGCACACACTAACCCACACACCACATGTGTACACCCATACAAACACACACACACACACACACACACACACTTACAGACGCAGGGGAATCTAGTCGTGCTGACTGTAAATGAGGTACAAATGAAAGAGTGTAGCTGGGGGAGCTGCGCAGAGCTGAGCAGGTCCCAGGATCAGAGAATGCTCTAATCCTCTCATTAATTAGCCTGGTGTGTGTGTGTGCATGTGTGTGTGTGTGTGTGTCTCTAACTCTCACCCCCCCCCGCCCCACGCCCACAATGATGACGCATTTCTAGAGACTTATATGCTCATATATACAGTTTATTGTTATGATTTCAGTCATACAGACAGACTTACACAGCTTTTTCAAATCCATAAAAGCAGCAGCATATTTCCTGGAGCAGTCGAAGGAAATATGCAAATACAAGAAATATCAGCAGACTACAATTGCAGCGCCGCTGCCTGGGAACCGGCAACCTCTAAGTTACCTATATACTACATTACACTACACTACACTACGACTCTTAATTTCAGTCGCTGCTAATGATACCTGTGCATTCTGTATATTTGATGGAAAGATCACACTGTGTTTATGAGTGTGCCCCAGATTGTTGGTGCTCATGCTCTGTCTGCTGACTAGCAAGCTGCACACACACACACACACACACGTGCGTACACACACACACACATAAACACACACACATGTGCGCACACACACACACACACAGTGTCCTGATTGCACTGGCCCTGCCAGCAAAATACAGTCTGCTCCCGTCTCGTTCTATCAATACTAAGTATTTTGCACTTCCTCTTTTCTCTGTCTGTCATTCTTAATCTGCCCTATCTCAATCTCTCTGTCTCCTCTGTATCTGTCCATCTCTCTTTCCCTTCCGTTTTCCTCTTTCCTCTTCCTTCATCTACAGAGAAAGATTAGTTTTTCTCATCCTTCCTTCCTTTCTGCTGTTCTGCCAGGCTAAGTATCTCTGTCTATCCCTGCAGAGACCAAGGCCCTGATCCAGGACGATTCCTCAGAATCAGACAGCGTGCTGGTAGCGTTTTTCTCTAATTAAGGAACTGGCTTCTGATTGGAAGGAAGGAGGAAGGAACTCAGAACTTTTTTTTGACTGGCTAATTTCTTTCTACTTGATTCACCTGATAAACACATTTGCTTCCAGAGAGACAGCTAGATTTTGAAGAAGAAAAAAAACCATTCCACCACCTCCCACCCCCTCCCCTCAGCTCTCCCTCCAAAGCCCCTCCCTCCAAACACATGTACACATGCTGCCTAACATCTGAGTACTGGAGAGAGAGAGAGAGAGAGAGAGAGAGAGAGAGAGCGCTGAAAAGCAGCGAGAGGAGTGCAGCGCATCATGTCTCATTCACAGGTAGAAAATAAAACACAATAAAATCACACAATGAACGTAAACAATGAACATAGCTATAGTTTTTATTTACTGCTGTGGGCTTTTGCAAACATGATATTATTGGTTTGATACAGTATTGCTGGCTTGATAGCAGTAAAGTTATCCCTAGCTGGCTGTGTTAATAAAGCTTTAAAAAGCAAGCAAGTGAGCAATGACTAACTAGCTAATTGACAATTTATTTAAGTTTACATCAGATATATCTCGACCTATCTACTAGCTAGCTAGCTTTATCACTATCTCTGCAGTGTGAACGTGCAACAGGAATGACAGACAGGTATGGAAGCCTCCTTGCAGACAGACTGTTCTGATTGGTTGTTAAGATTCAGGCAAGGTGAAATTTGGAATGGCTGATTTCAGAGCCTGGGGCAGTCAGAGAAACTAGATTTTTTTTTAGACCTTTTAAATTTATTGACATTTGTCGCGATGTGAAGGAAATTTAACATAACATGAGATTTTACATAACAGAAGTGTTCTAAAACAAACTGCACCATTAAGAAGCAGAGAGGGAAGTAGGAACACGGGAGCTGGATATCTGGTGAGCGTACAGGATGTGTGGTGTAATGGTTTAGCACGGTGGTGTTACTGCACAGCAGCACAGAGCACAAACACCAACTCCATCTTGAGCCTCGTTTTATATTTATTTTAGAAGCATTTTTTTGTGAGAACAGCTGCAATCACATACCGGTCAAGCCGCAGTCACACATCACACACACTGCGGTTGTAATGAACCCGCGGAGAGTGAAAAGCTCGGATCTTCACCGTCATCAGTGGCCCTTTTCGAGCGTTGCTTCTTGGTTATGTAACAGGCCGGCGGCAGGGCACAGGCAGTGGAGAGGCCCGGCAGGGAAGCGGTTAAGCGGCGCTGCCTCTCCCGCCGCCTCGCCCAGCGCCAAGCGAAACCAGATGGACTCATTTATAGCCAATTAGCTGCAGCGCGGTGAGCGGGGGTCTCACTTTCACAATTAAACCTTTTTATTGAAACCTCCCAGCAGCTCCAGCGCTGCATTTTAACACAGGGCCTAACACCCTGCCCTGTCCCCCCACCCCTCCCCAAAACCCTGCTGACACATCCTCATGCCGCTCCAGAACACTCTCACCACTGCCCCCACCCCACCCTCCCTGGAATTCCGATTTACACCCAGTAATCCCAGATGTGGAAGCAACAGCAGCAGCCACACCTGGGAATCCAGGAAATTAGTAGTAGGTAAGAGATGAGCGCAGATGTGCCATATTGCATTTTGTTTTTTATTCATTTTTTTAATAACTGGGGCTGTTTTGCCCCACCCCTTGCCCCCCCCCCCCTCCAATCCACACACCCACCAAATCTCTCTGCGCTATCATTTGCCGATCTGTACGTCAAGATTTTCCTGCCAGCTGTTTAATTTCTGACTTTGATCATGAGAAATATATATATATATATATTTTCCCTAACTGGGAATATAAACAGCTGTGACCTTCATGATGTGTTGCTATTTTATGAAAAAAAAATCTGTTCATGCAACCCTTTTAGAAAGGAAGGGTTCAAAAGCATTTCTGCACTCACATACTGCATGTGCCTGATGTCTTGAATGTTACAATGTTACAGGACCCACATAGAGACAGTGTGTGTTATGGAAAGAGTTTTTGCCTCGCTACTCTCCCATGAATCCCATTTTTGCCTAGTTTCTTTCTTATTGTGGAGTCATGAACACTGACCTTAGCTGAGGCTAGAGAGGCCTGTAGTATTTTAGATTAACTTCCTGGATGAGTTGTTGCTGTGCCCTTGGAGAAACTGTGGCAGGCTGGCCACTCCTGGGAAGATTCACCACTGTTCCAAGTGTTCTCCATTTGAAGATAATGGCTCTTACTAAGGTTTGGTAGAATCCCAGAACCTTAGAAATGACTTTGTACCCTTTCCAGATTAATATAATTCAGCAATGTTATTTTCTCACCTCTTCTGAAATTTCCTATGATTGCAGCATAGTGTGCCACATCTTTGTGGTTACGACTTTACTCTGATGGTAAGGTTCAAAATTTAGTGAGGTTTAGATCTGAATGGTTAGCTGAATCTTTTTTTTAATCAAAAATGTGTTTTGTGTTTACTCAGGTTCCCTAAAGATATGAAAACCATTTAGTGTGACAAATATGCAATAGTAGAGAGAGAGCAAGAGAGAGAGAGAGAGATCTGATCATAGTCCAGGTTATTGGACAAGCAGGAGGGACTGGGGGGATGCTGGAACGGTCATTATCTGTGAGTGACTGGAGAATTGGGCAGGCTCGTACATGCTTGTGTGGTCTGAGGTGGGATGGCGAGGGAGGTTTGCAGGTTTGATTTATGTTTGCTTTTATTTATCTTTTCATTCTGATGGCTGAGTCAGGGACAGTGTGAGGTCAGAGGCACCATTTATGCGTTTGCATGTGTAGGTAGGTGTCTAGGATGGTGTGAGGGTGTGTGTGTGTGTGTGTGTGTGTGTGTATTTATGTGTGAATGCATATGTGGTGGAAGATATACATCTAGCAGCAAATCTTTTTCAGTTCTTCAGTTACAGCGCATTGTTTTCTATTTTTCTTTGGTTCATGAGCAGGACCACACACATATAGTGAAGTCCCAGTTTGGACAACGCCAGGATCTGAGGATCTGAATAATGAGCTGCACATGTACTAAGGAAAGGATGGATTCAGTGAATTCTGTCAACAGCTCCGTTACTCTCAAGTTCCTGTCATGATATCCTCAGTGAAAGACTTAACGACACCAAGATTTTTGGCCATCTGGGATTCAGGCATCATTACGTTAAATACATTATGGTACCTTAAATTATATCTAAAATGTCCGACCCCCATATTCACAGTGAAATGCAATCCGTTCAATTTAGCACGCAGCAAAGCAGAGGTGTCTTGTGGGAAACCTCATAATGGCGGGAAACACCCTACCTCACAAACAGATCACAGACAGCGCGATTTAGAACGCAGGAGAATAGAGAATTCTGTGCAGAACTTTCAAATGGAAGCCCCACCCCCACACCTCACCTCACCCCCCCCCCAATCCCCAGCTTTCGCACACACACTTGCAGTTCCGTTCCAAAGTGGGGCACTGCACATGCGGAATGGATGGCTGTTCTTCCCACTCTTTCACACGCGCTGACATTCCCATTTTCAGCCGGTGATAATCGACTGCACCCACCTCTAAAGAAAGCCCCCTCGACCGCCCGTCACGGAGGGGGAAACGGCGCAGTGACAGGTCGCTTCTTTCCTTTCATTTCCGCCTTCACAGATCGTTCTGTTTTTTTTAATGCCCGAGTTCAAGGGAAGCTTTTCAAATTTAAATTCAATTCTTGAAGAGATCACCTCCCAGAAGAGAGTTTGTCTAACGCTGGGCTGGATTCTATTTGATGGTCACGCATGAACACTCAGATTGAGTTGATTCCAGCTCCCAGGGAGTTTATTCCAAAGACCAAAATTTGCTGTGTCATAGTCATCACTTCAGCCGAAAGGTAGGGGCTGGGGGTTCAGTGGCGGGGTCTGGATCAGATTCTAGGGGACAAACGGCAGTCTTCTTTCTTCCCCTCATTTTCTCATTACTCTATCCGTGCTCGCTTGCTTGTCTTTCAAGCCGCTCTGGATAAACGTGTCGGCTAAATGGCAGTAATGCACCATAATGTAATGTAAGCCCAACTGTGTGCTTATCTGTCAGTTCAGGATAGTGCACTCAAGCATTCGCTGTTCTCAAAAATATGTGATGTCATGGCCCTAATACCTTTCTCCCTGCAGTTAGGCTTGTACACACACTGAGCCGGAGGAGGAAATTTCACGTGCGAGTTGTGCAGACAGCCTGTGGATGCCGAATGGCCAGAGAGGGTCACCGGTGCATGATGAAACATCCCTCCCTAGGGAACGCGCCGGTCAACAGCCCTGTGGGTCTACTGGCCACAGCAGGTTCTGGCATGCTCCAGATCTTATACCAGGCTGTATGGTCCATCCACACACTGTAACAGTCACCAGACTGTAGGGTCCATCCACACACTGTAACAGTCACCAGACTGTAGGGTCCATCCACACACTGAAACAGTCACCAGACTGTAGGGTCCATCCACACACTGTAACAGTCACCAGACTGTAGGGTCCATCCACACACTGTAACAGTCACCAGACTGTAGGGTCCATCCACACACTGTAACAGTCACCAGACTGTAGGGTCCATCCACACACTGTAACAGTCACCAGACTGTAGGGTCCATCCACACACTGTAACAGTCACCAGACTGTAGGGTCCATCCACACACTGAAACAGTCACCAGACTGTAGGGTCCATCCACACACTGAAACAGTCACCAGACTGTAGGGTCCATCCACACACTGAAACAGTCACCAGACTGTAGGGTCCATCCACACACTGTAACAGTCACCAGACTGTAGGGTCCATCCACACACTGAAACAGTCACCAGACTGTAGGGTCCATCCACACACTGTAACAGTCACCAGACTGTAGGGTCCATCCACACACTGTAACAGTCACCAGACTGTAGGGTCCATCCACACACTGAAACAGTCACCAGACTGTAGGGTCCATCCACACACTGTAACAGTCACCAGACTGTAGGGTCCATCCACACACTGGAACAGTCACCAGACTGTAGGGTCCATCCACACACTGCAACGGTGCCTAACAGATAACAGACAGTAGGGCTCATCCACACACTGGAACAGTGTCTTAACAGATAGCAGACTGTGGGGTCCATCCACACACTGGAATAGTGCCTTGACAGAGATTAAGATTCCTAAAAATAAGAAGGTAAAGGAAATGTGACAGGAAATGGCTGATCTCATGGAGCAGGAACTTGTCAGGACTGGACAGTGACCCACAGGCCCTGAGCAGGAGGATAGCTGTCTGAACAAATGGGCCGATTTGGTGTAAAGCCGATTTATTTAAGCATAGTCTTAAAAACTACTATTTCGCCAATGTTCACAAACAGGCTAAAAACAGGCTATAAGGTGTGTGTACGCATGAGTGTGTCTGTGCATGTACAGTACAGTATGTGTTTGTGTCTGTGTGTAAATTAATATTTGTATTTGTGTATGTCTGCTTGACATAAACATGTGTCTGTGTGTGTGGATATATTTATGTGTAGTGTGTCTGAATGTGTATTTGCATGCGGTTGTGTCTAAAAGCATCTGCCTCTATGTCTACATGTATCTGTCTACAAATGTTTTTGTCCTCTGCTTCTGTATCTGTGTCTAAACGTCTGTGTGTTGGCCTGCATATATTTGTGTCTAACTGTGTGTGTGTGTGTGAGTGAGTGCATGTATATCTGTGTCTAAGTGTGTGTGTGTGTGTGTGTGTGTGAGTGCATGTATATCTGTGTCTAAGTGTGTGTGTGTGTGCGTGTGTGTGTGTGTATATCTTTGTCGAAGCGTATGTGCCTGTGTGTGTGTATCTGTGTCTAAGTGTGTGTGTGTGTGTATATCTTTGTCGAAGCGTATGCGCCTGTGTGTGTGTGTATCTGTGTCTAAGTGTGTGTGTACACATGTGTACCTGTGTCTAAGTGTGTGTGTGTGTGTGTGTGTGTGTGCATGTGTTTGTGTGTGGGTGTGTGTGCATGTGTGTGTGTGTGTGTATCTGTGTTAAAGTGTATGTGTGTGTGTGTGTGTGTGTGTAAACAGGAGCAGTAATTAGCAGGTTGTGAAAGGTGAGAGTAAAAGTGTGCCCTGTCTGTACTCAGGCCCTGCATGAGGCAGGGTACACCCTGCACCCCCACTGCCCAACACAACAACAAGGAGGCCCCTGATTCATTAGCATCACGCTGGAATACGGGTCGTTAGCTTAGCCCCCTGTTTAATCTAGAGCTCAGACACACACCGCACAGATGCAACTCAGTTCAGTTTTACCTGCCCCACAAAGACACATCGTACAGACCCAACTCACCACAGTTTAACCTGCATCTTAAGAAGAAGCACTACACTGAAGCAACTCAGAAATAAATCAGTTTCATATGCCCATCATACAAACGCATGCATACACACACACACTGCGGACTGAAACCGTACCTTTTCAAAGTGCACTTTTGGGTTATCAGTTGTAACTCTGCAGTGTTGTTTGCTGTTTAAACCTCATTGTATACAGTTGTTTAAGTCACTCTGGATAGGAACATCTGCTAAATATCTAAACGTACATGTGAATCTGCAGGAAAAAAAACACACCACACACACACACAGACACATATAGATATGGACACTCACACAGACACACACATACACAGACACATGCACGCACCACAACAAACACAAATACACGCCAAACAAACACATGCACGCACAATCACTCGTGCATACATACAAACATGCACACACATTCACATGCACATTTTTGGCCCTTTGTGTGCACATGCATACATTATTTCTTTGTAACAAAGCCCACATTCCCTGTCATGCCTAAATCCAAATTTAGAGGAGGGAGGCTGCGAGCACTCCTGACCTTGAGGCTGTCGGGACTCTTCCCTGCAATCTGCCGCTGATTTTCTGTTAACAAATCCGTGAATGTCATTGCCATCATCTATTAAACGAACAAATCAAACGCTGCATGGCGCGACCAAAAAAATAAGCTTTCTTTGGAACTGAAATTGCATTTCTGATGAAACCCTAATCAGACATGTAGGGGGTTGGTGATTTTCACAGATGGGATTTTTACTGACGGACAGAGTTCAGGTAGAAAAATCTGAAAGAGCCTTCTCTAAGCAGGCACAGAAAACCTTTGGGACTTACTGTGACACTGGTAGGCTGTTGTTATTGGCTTCAGTAATACTAAAAAAATATGTGTAATTGTGGTAATTTAGGGAATAGTCCCACACGTACATGATAAGGACAATGATCAAATCCTTGAACTTGATACTGGGGTAAAATCTTCATGGAAATTTTTGATTTATGATGATGTATGTATGCTTTTTTAAATGATTATTTGCTGATTGGAGCTTTCACAACAACAGTATTTGCACTTATTTAAAGTAAAACATCTAGAATGTTCTGCTCAAACACGACAAAACTAAACTCGATCACGTTGATATTTGTGTCATACCATGCAAGTAGTGTACAAAGAAATGAAAACACCTGGGTAAATGACAGACAGCTAGTGTCTGCCAAGCAGAGGCTACCACACAGGTGTGTCTGAGCATTAATTAGGCTTTTGATATCCCAGCATGCACAGGGGCATGTTTAAAATGCTGGACATGCCTTGTTGCCTGTGATTATAGCTAGCATGGCAGAGAAAGGAGACTCTGAAAGAGGAAGTGGTTTTGTCAGTAATATTTGCAGGGTTTTCTCTCATCAGTCGAAGTGATATGAGTTTGGTTTATGTTTGTTGGGCAGGCGTGGGTGCTGGAGTTTGGTCTGTGTTTGGGTGGGGGGTGTGGGAGTTCAAATTGGAGGGCTGGAAGCGAGTGTGTTCCAGGCTGGGAGGGGGGAGTAGTGTGGTGCTCTCTGTCCAAGTGCTCCAGGACTGCAGTGTTTATTAGACATAGGAACAGACCGAGGCAGAGACAGACACTTACACAGTTACATACAGAAGAACAGACTTATGTACCCACTCTCATACACATTCATACAAGCACTCCCTCAAACCAATATAATATGCACATCCAAATATAGACATATACATATACAAAAACAAACATACTCACGCATGCACCCATTGAAACTTGTGCACATACTTACACACACTCAGTCAAATTCAACCACACATTAATATAGTCATATCCACATACACACAAACATACACAAGCACTAATAAAATTACACGCATATACTGTACACTTAACTACTTACCTACAAATTACAGAATTGGCACGATGGCACATAGCATACCCACAATTCCTTTCACCACAGATGTTTTGAAAACGTGGGTGTATGTGTGTGTGTGTGTGCTATACAGAGTTATTTGGGAGGTGTAGGTAGGAAGTGAGGGTGCGATGGGTGTAAAATCATGCAGGGACCCTCAATGTTGCTAATTCATTTACAGATTTAATTAGATGGATGAAGCCCTGGCGGTTATTAAAAATGGGGATGAAATGTTGCCAACGTTACAGCACTTTTTAATTACAGCTCCAGATACCAGCCTGCTGACGTCTGGGGGAACCGGTTAATTAAAACGCTCATTATTTTACTTTTAATTAGTTCCCCACTCTTTTGTTTCCTCTCGCCATATGGCCGTGTTCCGTGGTCAAATTAACGTAATTGAGCTAATTAAACTGATCAGTTTAATTATTCAAAGCTTTCTGATTGGACGGATTTTTATTCCCCTCTCTCGCTTTTCCCTGTCCCCTCTTGCCTCGCCGTCTGGCTGAAGTAGGCTGTCGTCGAGTTCCTCACTTTGCCGTGTTCGAGCTTGCCTGCTCTCAAGGCTACATCACCTGCACACGCTGGATGGGAGAAGCACTTTTGAATGTGCGGCAGCACCGCAGCACAGCCCATGGAACTGGGCCCAGACGGCAGATTCAGTGTTCGACCTGGGAATCAGGGCAGGCGTCCCACCGCTGGGAGAGGGAGAGGGAAAGGGCAACGAGAGCGGGCGAATGGGAAGAGCTACGGATAGCGTACGTCGTCCTGTCTTACAGCTGTGACCAGAGTGCAGCCCTGTGTGTAGACCGACCCTGTGCAAAACTCACGCGAGCCCATTCCACCGCTGACACCAGTGCGCTGAGCAAGGGTGGGGGGTCAATTATATTTCATTTCGGTCAATTTGAGAAATGAATGGAAATTCAGTTCATTAATTGAATAAAATTTGCCTGCAGTGTGCCTTGGGGATTCTTCAATGTATTAATTGAATTTCGGTTAAATTATTTCACAGATTCACTAAGCTGAAATTGAAATGGAGGATTCCCGAGGAGGCAGAGTCCTCTTTACTGGATGAGGGAACTGAACTGTGGTCTCTCATTCTGTGGTGCAGCCATCATCACCAAAATCATCACCAAAAGGCGAGACTCCTCAGAGAGGCAGATAATACCGCTACAGTGCCATTCCTATTGAACAAATGCGTCATTATTTTTAGTACAGAAATGAGAGAGGAACTCCACCAGTCATGGAGTATGTTAGTAATAAGAAACAGAACAATGCAACAGTGATTGGAGGATACTTTTTCCGGTTACAGGATCCTGGCTTAAAACATCTTGGCAGTGCAGCGAGAAGCCGTACACCAGTTATCATTGGTGCTATTCCGATTGTTGTCACCAATGTACTCTGCGATTGGTCTAGCTGGTTTCTATGTGACTACATGCAGTATCTGTCGTTTCCCCATTTTATCCCTGGTGACATCACCCTCCCTGGCAGGCCTGATCGGTACAGTGTGTACAAACGGCAGCTGACTCAGATACGAACACGGAATCGGCTCTGGTGTCACGTTACTGTGGGTTCCGTGAGAGTATCCGCAGAAGCTGAATTCCTGGACACAGATCTAGCGCTCGGATCATTTCTCCAGGCTTAGGAGAACTGATTAACTTTCTACACCAATTGGCCAAAGGTGTGTATGGTGGTGGGCGTGGCCTGTCACAAAAAGGCATGTAACTACCGAACAGATTCACACAATACCAAAAAACTCTGTTGAAAACATGGTTATGGTGGAGGGAAGAACCGATAAACTTTTCACTCCAATTGGCCAAAGGCGAGATGTGGCAGTGGGTGGGCTTTTCAGAAAAAGGCATATAACATCCGAACTGATTCACGCAACACCATGAAACATTGGGTTACGCTTGTTTACAGACCCTCCCGGCCACATGGGGGCAGAACACCAGAAAGGGCATGACATCGCCACTTGTCTCCACGTTTAATTTTTAACTTTTGGTGAATATCTGACATGCAGAACTGGTTTACCTTGACAACTACATAGTGGTGGAGGTATGTATTCTACTGACCCACATTTTCTACTTTAATAGGTGACAGGTATAAAAAGGTACAATAACAATGGTACACATTTTTTACATTATAATTTTGCGAATCACGTGACCCCTGTTGTTGATCCACTGATATTGCTGAGGTGCTTTTGACCAATAAAATAATTTTAAGGAATTTACCCTGAAAAGCTTATTATTATTACAACTAGTACATAATGACATTTAGTCTGAGTGAATTCAGCATTGCACCCATTTGCTATTATTTTGCAGCTGATAAAATTATTTGCAATGGATCATTTGTATATGTTGCCTTTCTCAGCTTTTAAACTAACTGGTATCTAATTGTGTCAATTTGTCATGTGTTGAATTCATTTTTATTCCAGCTACCTATTAAATCATAGCATATTCTCAATCACTGCACCCACTAAATCAAATCTTGTCAAAGGCACATAGTGCTGAAACTTTGGTTGCATTCTGCTAAATAAAGCACAGAGTATGCAGTCTTCTATTTGAAACATTCATTTTAACTAAAAATGCTGCGTGTGGATCTTTTCTGAGTGTGGCGCATCTCAAAGTTTTTTTTGCCGAACATCGCAAACCCATTTAGAGAAAATGAAGCATTCAAGGGGAACTGTAATAAAACGGCTTGCATTCTGAATGTGCCCCAGGATCGACCTCATGGGGCAGAGGGGTTTTTGGTTTGGGTGCGATTCTCTTCATCATCTGGTATAAATATCCCCGCTACCCCCCCCCCACTTCTTCAGTTCACACAACATGAGGTGCAAAATCTCAATGCAATTATACTAATTTGCATGTGTTAATTTGATTAATTACAGAATGGAGGAAAAAAAATCACCTCTTTTTCTGGAGCTGCATACCAATCCACACACCTGGAAACTTTCTGATAAGAGATAAAGCCTCTTTACTGGGAATATATTCGTGAGAGCCGCTAATTGGGTTCTGAATATGTTGAGCTAATGAGTAATATGCAAATAAGGCTTGATTGGTCTGAATACAAAGTGTAACTTTGGGTGCCTCCCTCCCCCCCCATTACCTATAAAGATATGGAGATAATTGCAATTATGGTCATTTGCATATTTTAATGAATTTGTCTGATACTTTTAAAATCAGTAATGTGGGGGGGGGGGAAAGAAAATCAAGAATTTATTATTATTATTTTTCTTTTGGGGTGGGGCAGTTGGCCTCCATGAGCAATTGTAATTTGGAGGGGGGGGTGTAAGGGGAAGAGGGTGTATCCTTAACCCCCCACCCACACACACACCCACCTCCAAATCCTGACTGCACAAACTTTGAGTGCCTCGCTACGTCTTGCACTTCTACTTTTCCTTCTTGAAATAACAATGGTAACAACAGCCTTTTTGAACATTTGACAAATAACAGCAGCTTACCTGTTTTCCTTTCTTCAGTGTTGTAAACTGGCTTTAATTTTACACCATCAAAAAGAACTGAGCTAAAAATAACAGAAAAGGAGGGGGGGGGGGGGGGTTTGAAAGGAGAGGAGAGGTGACGGGTGTCCCTCCTCTCACTTCCACTCTAGGGCAGCTCGGTTAGCCAGCGTAGCGGATCTCTTTGGTGGGACAGGCTGCAGCAGCGGCTCCTCCCTCCTAATTAGCCGGCCTGGCCGATTAGGCCTCATTAAATCCCAACATGTAGCTTCTGAACCGTCCCCAGTGCACAGACCCAAGATATACAGCACTTGTGTTTAATTGCTTCGCTAATGGTCAGAGCTCAAAGCCTTTAAACTTGCTCCTGAGGGACAGTCAGGCTTTATTCCACCCGCCATACTTGAAACAAACCTTTCTTCCAAAAGGAGGCTACTTTTTTTGTCGTCCTGTTCTTTTTACATGAAATATATTTTAAATATGCGAGTAATCATGACCTGATGCAAAACAGCTGGCTGGGTGATTTCCACATTACTATTATTTAATAAGTTGCTTTTTTCACCCCCTTGGTTTAGTTTGTTTAAAAAAAGGCCTCCAGTTCAAATCAAGCTCTTCTTTGAAACTGGATGTTTCACTGAGGTGATAATCTTCAACCACAGAATACACTGTACCACATTAGAAAAACATTTTGCCACCCCCCCCCCCCATTACATACTTTTCCCACCATCAGGGCTTGACATTGACACCTGCCACCTGCCAAATGCAGAGCATGTAGCTCCGTCACTCTTACTAACCACTTTGGCTGGGGACTTTTGGTAGCATTTTCTATGAAAAAAAAAACATTGTAGTTTACAAACAGTTTATTTCACATCTGAAATAATTAACTCCATTCCAGCTGATACTACAACTCCCATGAGCACATGAAAACAATGCTGAGTGGCTAGTGACTTTGGAAAACCACTGACCACAATGGCTGGTGAGCCAAAAATTTAATATCAAGCCCTGCCCACCATAGTTATCAACCCACTTCTACCCCTTCTAGATGTTCTCATACACTTATTGTATGCCTTGTGAATCTCAGAACTCTACACTGCCGAAACAGAAAAACACAGGCTATCATAGGACAGTATATGGATTCTCTTGAATATGGATTCTTATATATGCGGATTTTTTGGCATATTCTTTTGGGAGTTTTTTCCCTATGCAATCTCTAAGAAGATTATATTCATAATGAAGACATTTAACAGGAGTGGTCTTGCATTAGCGGGAAATTCATCACCCTTATTTCTTAATAAGTAAGGTTTGTGTAAAAATTGTGTTGATCAAAGACATGAACATTTTAAACAGAAAACATTTTATGGATTCAAGCTTGTTTCCTGTAGAAATACAGAACAGGCTGGCTCATTATACCCCTTTCCCACTGAAGAGCTGGAACCAGGCTGGCTCATTATGCCCCTTTCACACTGTAGAGCTGGAACCAAACATGGAAATTTCTTTTGCATACAGACGTATGATCACATCACAATGTGTACTATTACACCATGCCAGTTATAGGTACTGAAATGTAATTCAAAAAAACTGGAAGCAAAATCCATTCCCATCAGGCTAATGTCTTTTAATTCTGTGGGTGGCATATGAAAGACTTCTAAACTTGTTTTACAATTGAGCAAAAGAGTATTGCACGAGAGAGAGTGAGATAATGATACATCCAGCTAAATGTCCTCAGGTATAAGAAACAGTAACTGCAGAAGAAGAGAAGCAAGTGTTAAGTGCTTTTGCTTAGCTGGCTGCACTGAAATCAGCAGGAATAGCACATAATGAACTGAACATTTCAGATGGAACAGAGTGAACTAAATAAGCTGAGTTAGCACAAAATGAGGCGGACGGGCGTCTCCATGGCACCGGAGGTGGACCTCCCTGCTTGCAAAGCGTTGTGTGAAGTCAAGTACGAGGGTATTCGGCTACAGGAGACAAAGTTCTGGCAGCACAGGGGTGCCATGTCTGTCTGAGCCTGCCCTTAGAACGACCTCAGCTCTCCCTGTGTGGCTTCCTCCACAGGGGCATTCTGGGATTTGTAGTTCCTTGACATGGTCTCCCAGGGGCATTAGAGCTTTGCTGGACTACATCTTAAGAGGATAATGCCTGTGTCAGTGATCGCATGAGCGCCCATGTGATCAGCAGCGCCGAATAAAAACGCTCTGTGCAGTTTCAGAAAACCTGGTCTGCCGTTTTTCAAGAAAGAGGAAAGCCCTGGCAAACCAGGCCCTTCTCAGCCCCTCACCTTCTGGGTTATGAACATGTGTACGTCTTCCTCATCATCAGTTTGGCCGTCACCATCAACATCGGCCTCATTGTCATCGTAATCTCTTCATCTGTATGAGATAATTAGATTTATGACTATATACTGTATAGCGATAAGACTTCAGGAGCCATCATGCCCTTGGAGATGGGGGCGGGGCGGCATATGTGTGTGTGTGTGTGTGTGTGTGGGGTGTGGGGTGGGGGGGGAAGGGGGGGGGCTTGTCGGGTAGGAGATGATCTTCGGACCCACTACAGCAACCTCAGCAGACCTAAACGAAGAGGGGACAGTGTCAGACACTGCATGTGCATAATAAAGCTCATTAAAATGGCCAGAAAAAATGTCCTCACAACACATGAAAGAATTCCCGGGGTCACTTTCCAAAAACGCAAGATGTGAGGCGCTTTACTTTACAATTAGCATCCAAAGCATCAATCCGAGTAATGAGATCATTTACCAACACGTATCCATCCTGTTTCCAGCACCCTATCGACTGACAAATGAAACTCGGTGACAGCTCTGCTCGGTCCTGTGATTGGCTGCCTGAGCCCTGGCCCCTCCCCCTCCCTCACCTTCTGGTCGGGCAGCAGCGCGCTGCTCTGCAGGTGGGGCAGGTGGCTGCTGACCAGCGCCCCGCCCGGCCGGTCGTGCTCGCAGAAGACGGCGCCGTTGACGTAGTGGAAGCGGTCTCCCGGGACCAGCCTGTTCCTGCAGGTGGCGCAGCTGAAGCACTGCAGCGGAGCGGGGACAGGCGAGAGCCAGGTCAGAGCAGGGCTGCGCAACTCCGGTCCTGCAGGGCCCGGTCCGCGTGCGGGTTTTCACTCCAACCAATTACCTTTTAGTTTTAGTCTAGACAGTTCTAGAAGTTATGCTGGTTCAACTCCTGTGCTGGAACACAATTTAAATCTCTAGGATACACAGTCTGCGGCTGCACCTGGTGCTTACACAAACGTCAGATCAAGAGGTGATTGAGCTAATTAAACAATTAAAAGAAGAAGTTGGCACAAAATCCCGAAATGGATCGGTCCTTGCCGTGCACACCTGGGTCAGAGACAGCTGCAGGTGATACAGGTAAGCCCCGTGGGGACGGGAACGGGTGAGCCGTGAAGTGGGTTACGGCTGTGTTGCGCTTTGCGCGGACTCACCTTGAGGTGGTACACGCTGCCCTGCGCCCGCATCACCATCTCGTTGGCGGGAATGGACTGACCACAGGCGCTGCAGGCACCGCTGTGTCCAAACAGCCTGCGGACAAACAGACCAAAACAAAAACAAATTAGAAAACCACAAAAACCATCAACCTCCTTGCTTTAAAGGGAAAATTCTGCCAATTTCATGAATATAAGCTATATATTGTTACTCATCTTTATTGTGGCAGTAATATATACCACATATAGCCAACATATATAATTCTTATGCTTTAAGTCAAATGTTTTTTTTGTTTTTTTTTTAACATTTCTGTCATACTTGGAAAAACCAGTCTTCAGATCCTGGTATTGTGTCTCAGCTGATTATGACCGAGAACAGAGAGGAGGCTGTGCTCCTTCTGGACAGGTCTGCCGGCCCTGGAAACGGACTCCCAGCAACGTGAGACTCGCACGTTCGCAAGACGAGTGGAAAAAGCATGCTGCAGTGAGTCGTGAGCAGGGGGGAGGTGTGGGGTACGGGGGTACTGGTGCCGCAGGCTCGATCCCACTCAGTCTGAGTAGCCAGTGGGCGGCACCGTTTGAGTAAACGAATCTCTCTGGCATCTGATCATCATTTGCAGAGGTATAGAGTTTCACTGGGCCAGAGGCGAAGGAAGCAGGAACACGCAAGTGTCAATTCACCTGCGCTCTGTTACAGTCTCACTGCAGAGTCCTCTTTTTTATTTTTTAAAGACTATGTTACACTGAGCTTAGAAGATCTTTCCTTTCCCTTGTGGCCCGAATTGACATTCTCTTCCAGGCCAACTCAGATAAGCACTCTTTAGCCTCTCTTCCCCTCTCTATACACCTGGACCTTACTGCAAGCAGTTAAACCACCGCCAGAGATTTTCTTTTTTTTTTTCTGTTAATGGGAAACCTGACTG